>NC_092267.1:5195039-5262539 GCF_036320965.1 Panulirus ornatus | reverse complement strand
CCTCTTCCCCCTCCGGGCTGGTCTGTAGAATGGGTACAAGTGTGTGTGTGAGAGAGAGAGAGAGAGAGAGAGAGAGAGAGAGAGAGAGAGAGAGAGAGAGAGAGAGAGAGAGAGAGAGAGAGAGGAGGGAGGGAGGGAGAGAGAAAGAGAGGAGGTAGGGAGGGAGAGAGCATTTAGATTGCATTATGCGTATGATTAAGAGGATATGAGGCCATGATGGCCTCATAGTTCCCTCATTAACCACACAACCCTCTATGTTACCTGACACCGACCTGAGTCAACACCAACTTATACCGCATTAGCTTACGCTTCCTAACATACACTGAAGATATATATATATATATATATATATATATATATATATATATATATATATATATATATATATATATATTATCCCTGGGGATAGGGGAGAAAGAATACTTCCCACGTATTCCCTGCGTGTCGTAGAAGGCGACTAAAAGGGGAGGGAGCGGGGGGCTGGAAATCCTCCCCTGTCATTATTTTGTTTTTCTTTTTAATTTTCCAAAGGAAGTAACAGAGAAGGGGGCCAGGTGAGGATATTCCCTCAAAGGCCCAGTTCTCTGTTCTAAACGCTACCTCGCTAACGCGGGAAATGGCGAATAGTTTGAAAGAAAGAAAAGAAATATATATATATATATATATATATATATATATATATATATATATATATATATATATATATATATATATATATATATATATATATATATATATATATATATATATATATATATATATATATATATATTATATATATATATATATATATATATATATATATATATATATATATATATATATATATATATATATATATATATATATACATACACTGAAGCACACAATATATGAAAAAAATGCTGATACGCCCTTGTCACGAAAGGCTGATAATACATTTGCAGCCTAATTATCAGGAAACCATCGTGGGTTTAGGGACGTATGCCACCACGTAATAACTCAGGCCATTAGCTCGGTCCACTTCATTGATCGTGTATTTGAATACGAGATGAGGGAGTTATATAGAAAATTTCTCAGTTAATTATAACTGCCGTAAAAAAAATAGCTGAGCCTTTAATCTTAATGAAGGTCATCATATTGTGCTGGAAAATAATTGATAAAGAAATTATGTGAAAATATGTAAATTGACACATGTTTAGGATTACGCAGAAGACTTAGGAAATGATGGGGTGTGTGTGTGTGTGTGTGTGTGTGTGTGTGTGTGTGTGTGTGTGTGTGTGTGTGTGTGTGTGTGTGTGTGTGTGTGAATATGTGGTGAGGGGGGAAGGTATATGATATGATCTGGGAAGGTCAAACTACCTCTCTCTCTCTCTCTCTCTCTCTCTCTCTCTCTCTCTCTCTCTCTCTCTCTCTCTCTCTCTCTCTCTCTCTCTCTCTCTCTCTCTCTCTCTCTCTCTCTCTCTCTCTCTCTCTCTCTCTCTTACACACACACACGCACACATAACTATTCATTTTCAAATTTCACACAAGAAAAGAGAGAGAGAAGAGAAATCTCCCACAAGCAAAACACACACACACACACACACACACACACACACACACGTCAGATTTCCAATACTGCACATGGAACTGTACACCAATTTGTGCACGGGGTTTATATAGAGTTACGTGGCCTTAAAGTCTGTAGGAGGTTGTGGTGCAGGGGAGGGTAGAGAGGTGGTAGATGGGTAGAGATATGTGTGCCGATAGATAGGTAGAAAGAGAATCATCACTGGGGATAGATAGGTAGAAAGGAAATGATGTGTGGCGATAGATAGGTAGAAAGAAAATGATGTGTGGCAATAGATAGGTGGAAAGAAAATGACCTCTGGGGATAGATAGGTAGATAGAGATAGATCTTGGGATAGATAGATAGATAGGCAGAGATAGATCTGTTGGGACAGATAGGTAGATAAATAGATAGATAGATAGATAGATAGATTAGAGAAATAAATGTGCATAAAAACTTAATTGATTGACTGATTGAATGATTGATATAAAGATAAGGCGGCAGAGAGAGAGAGAGAGAGAGAGAGAGAGAGAGAGAGAGAGAGAGAGAGAGAGAGAGAGAGAGAGAGAGAGAGAGAGGTCATCCATCAAAGAGCAACCTCACCTGACATTAATTGACCTAAAAAGGGGATTTAATATTCGCATTGACTTTAAGCCAAGTGAAACATGATTGTGACATGAGTCCAATGACATAATGAGTCTCATAATCATGAGGCTTTACACATTGCCCATGGTGTGTCATCCACCCACATCCTCACACCCTCACTAATGAGGGTGTGTCATCCACCCACATCCTCACACCCTCACTAATGAGGGTGTGTCATCCACCCACATCCTCACACCCTCACTAATGAGGGTGTGTCATCCACCCACATCCTCACACCCTCACTAATGAGGGTGTGTCATCCACCCACATCCTCACACCCTCATTAATGAGGGTGTGTCATCCACCCACATCCTCACACCCTCACTAATGAGGGTGTGTCATCCACCCACATCCTCACACCCTCACTAATGAGGGTGTGTCATCCACCCACATCCTCACACCCTCACTAATGAGGGTGTGTCATCCACCCACACCCTCACACCCTCACTAATGAGGGTGTGTCATCCACCCACACCCTCACACCCTCACTAATGAGGGTGTGTCATCCACCCACATCCTCACACCCTCACTAATGAGGGTGTGTCATCCACCCACATCCTCACACCCTCACTAATGAGGGTGTGTCATCCACCCACATCCTCACACCCTCACTAATGAGGGTGTGTCATCCACCCACATCCTCACACCCTCACTAATTAGGCCTCCTTCATGAACATCACCACTCTCTCCACTCGTCCCCCTCACCCCTCACACCTGCTCCTCACTAATGAGGCCTCCCTCATGAACATAACCACTTCCTCGTCTCGTTCCTAATTCTTGAAAGGGAAAAAAAAAAAAAAAATTTTGGTGTGGACCACCCCCCCCCCCGCCCCCCGACGTTTTAGATAAATTCAGGGGTTTTAGACATCTCTCTCTCTCTCTCTCTCTCTCTCTCTCTCTCTCTCTCTCTCTCTCTCTCTCTCTCTCTCTCTCTCTCTCTCTCTCTCTCTCTCTCTCTCTCTCTCTCTCTCTCTCTCTCTCTCTCTCTCTCTCTCTCTCTCTCTCTCTCTCTCTCTCTCTCTCTGTCTTCTTACCAAGTCTTCAAGGCGTGTGACAAGGTTTTCCGCTCGAGCTTAAGCTGGAGGAAAAGCTTGGTGGAGGCTGGTGGTGGTGTGGAGAAGCGTGAGGGTTGATGGTGTAGATAGACAGACGGACAGACAGACAGGCAGATAGACTCCCACACACACACACACACACACACACACACACACACACACACTCACAGCGACAAAGGAAAATAACAATAATAACAATAATATATATATATATATATATATATATATATATATATATATATATATATATATATATATATATATATATATATATATATATATCTTCTCTTTTCTTCCTTTTTTTAAACTATTCGCCATTTCCCGCGTTAGCGAGGTAGCGTTAAGAACAGAGGACTGGGCCTTTTTTGGAATATCCTCACCTGGCCCCCTTCTCTGTTCCTTCTTCTGGAAAATTAAAAAAAAAAGAGAGGGGAGGATTTATATATATATATATATATATATATATATATATATATATATATATATATATATATATATATATATATATATATATATATGTATATATATAGACAAGATCTTGCAGGTCGTGCAGAGTGGCGTAAGCCACAGCTTCGCTGCTGAGGTGTTGCAGGAGGAGGAGGAGGAGGTGTGTGTGTGTGTGTGTGGCCTGGAGAGGGGCAGAGTGCTGCTATTGAGGCTTACCTCGTCGGGTCCTTCAGGAATATCCTCCTCCTCCTCCTCCTCCTCCTCCGCCCGCCTTACCCAGCAGAGCCGTGGAGAGCAGCTCCTCCTCCTCCTCCTGCTCCGCCTGCAGCAGAGCCGTGGAGAGCGGCTCCTCCTCCTCCTCCCATCTGGTAAGGGGCTTTCGCGAGGCTCTTTTCCTGACGTCAGCTTCGGCACAGGTCGGGGCCAAGTGTCCTTCTACGTGTTGGTCCATAACCTGCTGCCGCCAGGTCCCTCACTCATTATAGACGCTGTGATTCCATTAGCTTCTTGCTCCGTGCCTTTGTGAGGGACTCGCTCGCTCCGCTCTTAGTTTGAGTGGGGTTCGAGGAGGCTGTTGGCTGGCTGGTTGGTTGGTTCTTAGTCATGTGTCGTGGTGAACCGTGTCACTCACTGACTCATGGGTTGGAGGAGATGGGTCTCTGACTTATAGGCTGGAGGAGATGGGTCTCTTCCAGCTGCTATGGTGAGTCCAATCACTCTCTGACTCATAGGGTGGAGGAGATGAGTCTTCTTAAGGTAACCCGGTGTGTCCAGTTACTCACTGACTCATGGGTTGGAGTAGATGGGTCTTCTTAAGGTGACCTGGTGAGTCCAGTTTCTCACTGACTCATGGGTTGGAGGAGTTGGGTCTTGTTCCAGCTGCTTTGACTCATGGTTTGGAGGAGATGGGTCTTGTTAACCTGATCTGGTGAGTCCAGTTACTCACTGACTCATGGGCTGAGTGAGCAACTGGGTGTCATGAGGATGAGGAGAGGAAGAATATCTTGCAACACCTCGTCTTGCAGTTGCCTGATCGTCTCGTGAGTGAGCTGTTGCACCATTGTCCAGGAGACATACACCTCTGGCCTCCTGCTCAGCAGGAATGATTCCAGGGCCACTGGAAGAGGCCAGAATAAGACTGAAGATCAGACACGTACAATGATTCCAGGGCCACTGGAAGAGGCCAGAATAAGACTGAAGATCAGACACGTACAATGATTCCAGGGTCGCTGGAAGAGGCCAGAATAAGACTGAAGATCAGACACTTCAGGAATCCAGGGTCGCTGGAAGAGGCCAGAATAAGACTGAAGATCAGACACGCACAATGATTCCAGGGTCGCTGGAAGAGGCCAGAATAAGACTGAAGATCAGACACTTCAGGAATCCAGGGTCGCTGGAAGAGGCCAGAATAAGACTCAAGGTCAGACACTTCAGGATTCCAGGATCGCTGGAAGAGGCCAGAATAAGACGGAAGATCAGACACGTACAATGATTCCAGGATCGCTGGAAGAGGCCAGAATAAGACTGAAGATCAGACACTTCAGGAATCCAGGATCGCTGGAAGAGGCCATCCTATAAGACCACCTGGAAAGCACCGTCCTCGGCATCAAGAGACCACAGTAACGAGATCAAGCGTTACTGGAACCACGTCATGGTGAAGCAGAGGCAAGTTACGGGTTGTGGTCTAGTGTGCTGGATCTGTGGTGTGGTCGTGGCCACCTGGTCTCCATAGATGGGCTCCTCCTACATCACTTTATGTCCCCCCCTTCTTAACCATTTTCTGTGGCGTTACCCGCCTGGAAAATGACACCCCATCTTCTCTACGACCAAAGAAGTAGTTACTGATGATGATCGTGTCTGTCTTTACTATATACAACAGGAGGAAAATATCAGAGACGCTATGTGTGCCGGACAGGATCATAAGAATTTAATTTCCCTGGATTTTAAAGAAATATGTGAGAGGAAATTTAAGGTTATTTTTTTCCCCCTCCTGAAGGTAAATTGTGTCGGTCAATCTACAGAGGAGGATTTCCCGGACGCGTCAGAATTTACTGGGGTGGCTGGTAGAGGGCGTGAGTGGCGCTCCACCTTATCTGTGGGCCAACCACGAGACCTCCGCCTTGACCGATGGTAATGACGCAACAGCGGCCCCCCCCCCCCCCCCACCCCCTGCCCCCCTCCCCCCTCCCCAAGCCATTACTGGGGCTGAAAGGAGAGAGAGAGAGAGAGAGAGAGAGAGAGAGAGAGAGAGAGAGAGAGAGAGAGAGAGAGAGAGAGAGAGAGAGAGGAATGGACTGGACTACGTTTCCACACTTGAATGTTTCCAGATATGGAACCCCACTGCAATTTCCTCCAGCCTTATTTCCTGGAAGGCGAGGTGTTCCAGTTCCTCCAGCCTCGCTCCCTGGAAGGCGAGGTGTTCCAGTTCCTCCAGCCTCGCTCCCTGGAAGGCGAGGTGTTCCAGTTCCTCCAGCCTCACTCTCTGGAAGGCGAGGTGTTCCAGTTCCTCCAGCCTCACTCTCTGGAAGGCGAGGTGTTCCAGTTCCTCCAGCCTCGCTCCCTGGAAGGCGAGGTGTTCCAGTTCCTCCAGCCTCACTCCCTGGAAGGTGAGGTGTTCCAGTTCCTCCAGCCTCGCTCCCTGGAAGGTGAGGTGTTCCAGTTCCTCCAGCCTCACTCCCTGGAAGGTGAGGTGTTCCAGTTCCTCCAGCCTCGCTCCCTGGAAGGCGAGGTCGTCCAGTTTAACATTCACTATGGCGTCTGAAGGTCTTCCAAAAATCCCATGTTGAATAGCGAAGAAGCTACAACAGGTCGCGTTCCTTCCATAATAAATGAGGCGTGAGGGCCTGGCCAAGCCGGGCCAAGCCGGGCCAAGGCTGAGTTAAGCCTGGGGACGAAGCCCTGACTTCCTCATCTGGAAGATAAGGAGGCACCCGAAGCCTCATCCTTCCTCCTTCAGTATATCTTCGTCAGGTGGTTGTCGGGTGTTGAGACCCACACAGCAGGATCTCGCTACCTCAAGTCAGCCTGGCAATGTTTACTCCAAGGATATCGAACCCGGAGTCCTGGGAGGAGACCTGAGACGCCTCGTTGTCTCTGTGACTCGAGCCACGACCAAGACGTCACTATGAACCGGACTTTTGGCTAACTAACGGTCGACCACAAGACCCTGCCACTGTTTACCCTGTCGTGTGATGAATACGGCGTGCTTAATGCGAGTCTACCCTCCTGGACGCTGATGACTCTCTCTCTCTCTCTCTCTCTCTCTCTCTCTCTCTCTCTCTCTCTCTCTCTCTCTCTCTCTCTCTCTCTCTCTCTCTCTCTCTCTCTCAGTCGAGCTGGCAGTCCTATGAGACAATTCTCAGCACCGATCACTGACCCCCTCGTCGACGCCAGAGGACAAGAGAAGTAGTGGTACTTGGCCCACAATGCAGTCAACTTGCGACGCCCTAACCCACTGAAGTAAATGTCTCCCCTGCAAGTGAAGCAGGTAGAAAACGGAGGCTTAGGAAATCTACTAACCTCTGAATCTTATATATTTTACAGCTTTTGCAGATTTCTTTTTTTCTTTTGGGCGTCTGGTAAAGAAAAAAAAAGGAAAAATATGAGGTGCGTTGAAATTGGAACGGAAGTCTGAAAGTCAAGGAAAAATTTCAGTTTCTGTTTACAAGTTAGTGTGAGCTTTAAGTGATGTGAGTGTGAGGTTCACTAAAGTTTTGAATTTGAGTTTAGAGGAAGTTTGAATTAGATGTTTATATTTTGAATTTGATTTGATTATATATATATATATATATATATATATATATATATATATATATATATATATATATATATATATATATATATATATATGTGTGTGTGTATATATATATATAGGATGAACAGCTGGATTGACTGTGAGCCACCTGCCTGGTTTTCAGAACTCGAACATGGCCAGCCCAGTTTCATTCTCTGGCTTCAGCGTTAACCACGTGGATAGAAATAATACTAATACCACTCATGGAATTTTGTACTTTGAACTTCACCTCTTACAGCCAAAGCTCCAATTGGAATCTATAATTCATTAAGTTCCACACCTGGTGCCATGATACAGAAGTTCCAGAACAGCGTCCAGCGACTGAAGCTGAAATTCTCTATGAATATCATTCCAGTCCTTGAATATTGCTTCAGTCAGTAGGGTCGAGTGGGTGTCAGAAGTGTTGGTGGCCATCCGTTCTTGGTCCAGACGCCCTCATCCTCAATCCTGGTCCATTTGGTCCATTTAACACCACCACCAGCCTTGTGTCTGGTTCATGCCATGACCCGAGCCCCTCGCGATTGCTTGATCTGTTGTGTACAAAGAGACTACGAGCACACCAATGATCACACGACGACCACCGACAGAGATATCGCCTCGTTCACTCGTCGCCCCTGAAGACCAGATCCATAGCCTCACACCTTCAGGAGAAGTGGTCGGGATAGGCGCCGTCAGCGCCTTCTTCAGGAGGGTCTCTGAATCTCCATAAGAGATCTTGTGAGCCATTTGTTGGCGGGGGAAAAGCCCTGGGGGGTCGTAAACTTATCGTGGTATTTCTACCTGCAGAATAATATGTTTACGGAAGGGATGGCTCACACCAGAACGAGCTTTGGGCCCAGGCTGGGCGTGCTATCAGGCTCTTGAGTAAAGTCTACTTATACGTTTTTGCGTCCAAACGTTGCTGCTGATGTGGACCAGGCCCCTCGCCTGCCTTTCGTATGTAACTCTTCAACCAAGTCCTACACATATATCAGAATATCCCGAGTTGAGTATAAGTGACATGAGATATCAGGGAGGAAGACAACAGCATTGGAAGGAAAATTATGATGTGATTAGTGGCTCTGAATATGAGTTGGAGATCAGATTTTCTTGCTAAATGCCTAATTCTGGAGTATACCCCATTTTTAGTATCAGTAGAAAATAGAATGTGTTACCTTGCTCGTATTTAGATTTCAACTTAACCCTGTGCTGAAAAAAAATGCTGTGGCTGTCCACATCCTTCTGTCGAATCAAAGATAAGACTTCGTAAGAACCCTCAGCAGGAGGATTGTATACACTAGGCCTCCAGCACAGACACCAGAGGTAGACACAAGTCTTCATGACCCGTTAGTAGAAATGTACAATGAACGCGTATCGAGGACTGGGAGAGATTTTAAGATGCTCGTAGCTGAATAGGTCGAGATTAATGTCCTTGACGAAGATACTTACCAGCGACGAAAACATATAAGTCTCGCTACAGATGAGGTTCTTGGCCATAATATTGAAGCTGAGGGAAAATGTTGTATAAGGAATCACCAACAATTTACTTAGCACTGGTTGTAATAGCCATCAATATGAATTTACTGACAAGAAACAAACACTTTTTAGACTTGCAAGTCTTATTATTGATCTTCACTTCCTTCGTCCATGGAAACTTCATGGATCTATGAGCAGCCCCCAAGAAGCTTCAGTAACACTTTCCATGCAGTAGAAGGAACTTATGTGCCATTTTGGAGAGGCTGGTAGACCGGACTATCTCTCACTTCAACACAGACTGGAGGAACACCATCATTGATATCATAAAACTTTACAAAGACCACCTATTCACCTTATCACAAACCCTCACACACAAGTCACATACCCCAGACATAAATGGATATGTGTGTGTGTTAGGGTAATACAAAACATCACGAAGAATACATATGTGAGTTCCACTCTTGCTATGACTTCGTCAGCTGAGATTATCTCGCTTGGAGCTGGAGGGGGGTAGCCAGGCACAATCATCATCATTATCCCTGACAAACAAGTTTAATACCTCAGTCTTAACAGTACATCCCGTGACCCCGTTTTCTAATTATCTATCACACCATGAGAAGCTCTCTATCTCCCAATAGATGGGGAAAAACTTCTAAATCATTGGAAATATCTCGAAAAAAAAACAATGATCTTTTCTCATATTTCATCATCTTTTTTATTTAAGAATTGTACCTCATGGTGATCCATTTCATTCAGAAATCAATTTGCAAAGGGAAGGGTTCGGAGAACCTGGCGATTTGCAAGCTAATTGATTTCTTTTGTGACTGGGGAACCTCGTGTCCTTCTCATTCACAAGGGGAAGTACAGTACACAAGACGTGAATGGGATTCGAATCAGTGTCAGGTGTCCTCATCAACTTGGATGAGAGAGGGAATATATATATATATATATATATATATATATATATATATATATATATATATATATATATATATATATATATATATATATATATATATATATATATATATATATATATATATATATATAGATAGATAGATAGATAGATAGATAGATAGATAGATAGATAGATAGATAGATAGATAGATAGATAGGTAGGTAGATAGATAGACACTGGAAATGGAAAATCCGATAGGTTTAGAAAGTCTAAAGGCAATTCAAGACATATAACCTAAAATGCCCATATTACTTGCAAGTATACCCACATCATACCAGAACATATCCTTTCGTGTAATAGATAACCATCATCATTCGTAATTGGAAAAAAAAAAAACAAGAATTCCCTTAAGAAATTATTTCACAGTGGTAAAAGAATGCTAGACGAGAGATAAGGTTTTAAAAACAAATATACAATCTAGTGGAAAGCCTTCTTCCCAGTGGGTTTTGCTCGACCATTAAATATGCAAAGGTGGAAGGAACAAATTCGAGGAGAACGAACACACTGACAAATCCATTTCCTTCCTTCAGTATCCCAGTTGCTGGTGGGATAGGGTCTTGGCCCATCCACTGGGATCTGGGACTTGTGTTCTACAGTGCAAAGAAGAACCAGTGTCTCAGTGGCTTAGAATATTTGGATATTCTAAGATATTGCTTAAATACTCGGTGGAGTATTGATTGAGCTATATCAATTCTCTCTCTTTTTTTTTCTCTCCTCCCTTGATATATGATGAACATTTTTACACATTTACATACGTGGGTGTAAATAGTTTACGTGCTGGAGTAAATCACAATTGAAAATGAGCTGAATATATGATGATTTTAAAGCAATATAAAGAATCATTGTGGTGGATGAGACAGGATGTCTGCAATGTTGCTCATCATGAGAACGTATAATGAACCTCAATAGATCAATAGATAGTTTTTGATTAATCCGATATTACCTTGCCTCTGTATCATACGATATCACCCATTTACCCGTTCATACCTTACACCCTCCTGCATGTTCGGGCGACGAGCACTCACTACCCCTGTCTTCATGTCTAGTGGTGGTTGTTAGGGAGGAGGGCTAGCCATCTTGCTTTGCTATCTTATCTCCATCTATGGAGTGGTTAGTAGGGATGGAACCTTCTGCTCTCCTATCCTATCTCCTTCTATCCATTGTGGATGGTGGATTGGAACCCTCTACTCCTCTGTCCCATCTCCATCTTTCTAGAAGAAACTTTCGTTATAGAGCGTGTCCACTTCCATCTGGCTTTCTCTTTCTCTACCATTATATATATATATATATATATATATATATATATATATATATATATATATATATATATATATATATATATATATATATATATATATATATATATATATATATATATATATATATATATATATATATATATATATATATATATATATATATATACACACATTATCAGCGTAACCAGAAAGCTCGTATTTTGTTTATATGACTGATTAAACAATATACATCAGGTCTTTCCACTCATAAGTGAAACAAAATATAATAAAACACTTTCCTTTTTTTATCTATAAATGAATAATGATTTAGAGTCCATCAGAGCTTCAAACGCCTTAGGTATAAGAGTTTCGAAGCTTCATTTACACATTAAGACTGCTGATTCGAAACAGTATCATTCCCTTGGGCTTCAGTTCGTCTCATGTGTTTCTGAACGTGTCCAGATCCCATTCAGCTGTTTTACAGCTAAAGCTGAAAGAATTTCTGACTCTTTTTAGGAAAAACTTATGATGGATTCTTTTGAGTCGGGTGTCAAATGTCAATGTGAATGGAAGTCTGGCTTTTACTAGATGTTTACGTCAAGGAAAACGACGGGTGGTGGAAAATAGCAATGGAAAATGGGAATCGGTCCATTAACATATTTTGCCGTGAATGGAAGTTAAATCATTTATAAATGATAGTAACGTTTGGGCAATCAATCATACGTATGCGAAATGAGAGAGTCAGGAAGAGTGGTGTGGTGAAAAGAGAAGAGGTGGCGAAAGGCTTGCGGAAGATGAAATCCGGCAAGGTGTGGGATTGGATGGTATCACACATATCACCTGGCATTGGGCAATGAATCATTCCATTAACAAACGTAACCTAACAATGGGGTAAATAATTATACCATCATCAGTTGTCACCTTCAATAAAAACAATTACCATACTTCAGTTGGAATGATAAGAAAAAGGGGGTGATAGAAATCTAAGAAAACTGGAGTTGGGGCTATTAGTAGATGACATAATAGAGCTGTTAAGTCATGAAAATTGAATTTTCTACTGGCAGTAAAATCATTATGATATTTTCCGTTTAATGGTCCATTCTGCTGTAAGTCATTAGCCAATGTCACCAATAATACACCACCTACCATTCGCTAGTGGATATTGGCGCTGAACCTTGAATAAATGGCACTGTAAATGAGTGCAAGGCCCACCATTAGGACCTGTCACTGAAAATGGGAGGCGGTGTATTATACAGCAGTGACTGTAATGGATGTCGGGTCCATTACGAGATCTGATAGGCTCAACTGCGTAGACGGTGCGATAGTTTACGGGACCATTACGTCTGTGAACGACTCGCTCTTCACAGACGTGTGTGTGTGTGTGTGTGTGTGTGTGTGTGTGTGTGTGTGTGTGTGTGTGTGAGATTCTTTTCATGAAGAGATGAGTAGGGTATACATACACACCAACCATTCCACTGTGGTATAACCAACCATTCCACTGTGGTATAACCAACCATTCCACTGTGGTATAACCAAACGTTCCACTGTGGTATTACCAAACGTTCCACTGTGGTATAACCAACCATTCCACTGTGGTATAACCAACCATTCCACTGTGGTATAACCAACTTTCCCAGTGTGGCGCTTAGGCCATACCTCGCTTCGACCTTGGAGTCTCTCTCTCTCTCTCTCTCTCTCTCTCTCTCTCTCTCTCTCTCTCTCTCTCTCTCTCTCTCTCTCTCTCTCTCTCTCTCTCTCTCTCTCTCTCACACACACACACACACACACACGCACAAGCACAACATCGTGGAGCCAAAATATCCTCACAACTCACACCACAGCGCCAGCACGACCGACCCATAAACTCACAACCTCCTCCTCATAATTTCCTGAGGGGGAAAGGAGGGGGAGATCTCCAGCACAACTCTCATCCACCAACACAAGTCTCATCCACCAACACAAGTCTCATCCACCAACACAAGTCTCATCCACCAACACAACTCTCATCCACCAACACACATACAACTCACACTCTTCCTATGGCTCAAGATCCCACTTATTTAGCATTCCGCTTTGAACAGGACTTTGAAGTGAGAGGGACGAAGTCAACATCCCATTTTCTTTATTATGATTACAGAATTGAGATTCGTCTGGCAGCGGGTTTCGAAGCCACCACCCACATTAATCTGTCTCACCTTTGATCCAAAGAGCTGATTCAAAAAAAAGATAAACTGAAAGTTCGTACGTGCACTGATTGGTCTATGACTGTGTCCCTGAAGGTGTTCTGTGATAAGAGATTGATCATTAGTGTTCATTCTGAACAGATGAACTTCAGGGGAAATGTTTCAGGGAATATTTATGGCTCTTGGGCTATGATTGGCCCTTCTCCTGAAGGCGTTTCAGGGTCCCTTATTGTCATCTATTGATGGCAAGTGGCTGAAGTCTAGCTGCTACGTCGAACTTTGAACATCAGATAAAACCAAAGTCTACATGACACTGGCTATCTAAATATTTGGCTGTAGAGCTCAATAAGCTTGATGAGTGTCTGCTGTAAGCTTAAAGCTTCAGCTTTGTGGACAGAGAGCTTTGGGATATGCTTCTTAGCACCATCGGTAAAAAAGATCATCTTCAAAATGGAATCTCTATTAAAGTCTTCATCAATGCAGGACTGATGATGGTCCAAACTGTGCTGGATGGAAAAATAGTCACAATAAGGACCTAAAATATCAATAGGATAAAGCACTATGTCAGTTATCGTAAGATAAACAATTTAATTATTTTGTGTAACGAAAGCTTCATACAGGGCATATAATGAAGCATCTTCTTTATTTCCTTCTTATGTTTTTTTTAAAGGAAATATAACGAAAATGAAAAAAGGTCTTTCAAATGATTCACACAGTTCGTGAATATTTACATCCCTTCTCTTTCCAAAATAAGAGAAAAGATACATAAAAATTCAGCATAAATACTGAATTGTATCAACGCAAAGCACACTGTAATGATATTATCACTTGAGAATGACAAATACATAAACTTCTCCATTTTTCTTCAGATTCAAACAAATAAAACGCAGCAAGAACACATCACCATTCGCCAAAAGGGACATTGAGCAATGTTCTACATATTACGTATTTAGCTACGTATTCCTCACGCGTATACATACTACACTTGGGATTATCCCAAGCTATTCTGTATACATAGAGAGACGTACACATGTTTAATTAAAATGGTAAGGGATATCCCAGACCGTCCCTGTTATAATCTCAACCAAGAATATATCATAATATTGAACCTTGCTGTAATAAGAGTTTATGTGATTCGCAATGTGTCGTGTATATATATATGTATATATATATATATATATATATATATATATATATATATATATATATATATATATATATATATATATATATATATATATATATATATATATATATATATATATATATGTATATATATATATATATATATATATATATATATATATATATATATATATATATATATATATATATATATATATATATATATATATATATATATATATATATATATGTGTGTGTGTGTGTGTGTGTGTGAGTGTATGTGTGTAGATATAGATACAGATACATACTTACATACATACATACATACATACATACATACAGATAGATATAGATATAGATATATAAACTCCATTCGTCGTTCTATCTTTTCCTTCGTCTTTTAGACTCACAAAATCTATAATAACCTTACAACAGTTTAATAAACCAACCTTCCTTGACGACCACCTTCATCAAACTCATCCATTCGTGGAGCAATTGAATCCACCCACCACTCACCCATCTCTCCCTCCTAGAACGGAAGACCCCCATCTTTTCGTCTTATAATTCATGGCCTTAATCTTGTGGATGAGATCAAACTTGTAATACTGTCGTGGGGCTGAGTTATCATCGAACGATGGAATTACTCGCCCATTCCTTTACAACCCTGATGTAAAGTGCTGGTTCCTGGCGAATTCTACTTTATAACCCGATTACTCTGTCCGGACATGAGAAATTGACGTACCGGAGGATTTGAAAACACAAGAACGCCTGTTCTGTTCAATTGATGTTGGAGAAAAAGCTTAATGTTTTGAGTGCCTGGTTATATTCTCTGAGGCTGAGTACAGGGTGTGTGTGTGTGTGTGTGTGTGTGTTCGATAGCCAGTGGACGTCCGTTGTGTGGCAGTGGAGCGATTCGCCTGTATGGGTTCGAGTCCTGGTTTGCGACAGTCCGTCCACAGTCAACCCAGCTGTTCATCCTCCCATGGTGGTTGGTCGTTAAATCAGTACCCGGCTTCAGTTGAGGTGTATATATATATATATATATATATATATATATATATATATATATATATATATATATATATATATATATATATATATATATATATATATATATATATATATATATATATATATATATATATAAACACATAGAGGAGTGAAGACGTGGTCTATCAGTTCACAAGGTGGGAGTCCACACTAGTATAGAACTCCCTCCTTGATAAAGTACAAATAGAGAATCACAAATGGGTTATTACACACATTGTGGCTGGACTCCCAATTACAGCATCGAACAACGAATGACTTGCTTGGCTCAAACAAGCATGGGTTGTTGAACACGAGACAACCTATTATTATGAATCATGATATTCATAGAGGAGGCGGTGATGTCTGACCCAATATGGCAGATATGAAACCATATGTATGAATGTATACTCTGTATGGTATACATATCAAACAATCTGTGTATGTATGTATATATGTTTGTATATATGTATGTATGTATGTATGTTTGTATATATGTATGTATGTATGTATGTATGTATGTATGTATGTATGTATGTATGTATGCACGTATGTATGTATGTATTTATGTATGTATGTATGTATGTCACATATGTATGTATGTATGTATGTATGTATGTATGTACGTATGTATGTATGCACGTATGTATGTATGTATGTATGTATGTATGCACGTATGTATGTATGTATGTATGTATGTATGTATGTATGTATGTATGTATGTAGGTATTTATCTATCGAATCTTTCCATCTGTTGCTCAGTCCTATCATCTATATCTAACTATCTATCTAGCTACCTATCTACTTATCTATCTGTAGTCCGTCTGTTTGTCTATCTTACCAATTCACCTATCTATCTATCTATTCATCTATCTATCTACGGTCTATCTGATTAGCTATCGATTTCTCTCTGTATCGATCAATCAATTAATCAGTCTATCTTACACCTGACTCTCTAAAAAGAGGCAAATTCGCCTACGTTGAAACAAGACCATAATCAAGGTGGATTAATACGATTATCACCCTAATGAAAAGGTCACATCTCGTCTAGTAATACAACGAAAGACTTAGTGAACAAGCGTAGCTGGTTGATCACTTGGCGTTGGTGGACTTTATGATCAACCACGTCCTCTCCACAATTTTGAGGGGTCGTGATCAAGTATATTCCTATGAGTCCACGGGGGAAAATGGAACGCGATGAGTTCCCAAGTGCACTTTCGTGTAATAATCACATCATCATCAGGGGAGATGCAAGAGAGAAATATAACATCCAGTTGATTTACGTTGGTATACGTTGATATACGTTTTTCCGTAGTATATCAAATGCCGTGTCTGTTAATGTGTGTGTGTGTGTGTGTGTGTGTGTGTGTGTGTATTCTCTCTCCCCTTCACTCACCATACATTCACAACACGTCTACCAAACCTCCTGGCATTTAAAACTTCAGCCGAGCGTTTAAGCCACGATTCACAGAGCCAGCTCAGCGGGAGGTGGAGCCGACACTTGTGATGTGAGCTGGGGTGAGCTGGGGTGAGCTGGGGTGAGCTGGGGGTGAGCTGGGGTGAGCTGAGGTGAGCTGGGGTGAGCTGGGGATAGAGAGATGGGATTAACTTCCTTTTCCTCCGATTCTCAAATGAAAATGGTCGCCCACCGATATCCAACATATAACTCGATTAATCCGTCTGAGATGAAATAGAACCTTGCCATCCATACCAGCGGAAAATAGGGGCTTCTAGCAAATTGGCAGTGGCCAATTTTTCAAGCCCAAGTGACAAGAAGAAAGTGCCCATCACTATTTCGAAGAGATGTCTCTCAAATTGTTATTTTAAGTGAGGTAATTGGCAGGTTGTGTTCTTGTGTGTGTGGGGGGTCATTTTAAGTGAGGTAATTGGCAGGTTGTGTTCTGGTGTGTGTGTGGGGGTCATTTTAAGTGAGGTAATTGGCAGGTTGTGTTCTTGTGTGTGTGGGGGGTCATTTTAAGTGAGGTAATTGGCAGGTTGTGTTCTGGTGTGTGTGTGGGGGGTCATTTTAAGTGAGGTAATTGGCAGGTTGTGTTCTTGTGTGTGGGGGGTCATTTTAAGTGAGGTAATTGGCAGGTTGTGTTCTGGTGTGTGTGTGGGGGTCATTTTAAGTGAGGTAATTGGCAGGTTGTGTTCTTGTGTGTGTGGGGGGTCATTTTAAGTGAGGTAATTGGCAGGTTGTGTTCTTGTGTGTGTGGGGGGTCATTTTAAGTGAGGTAATTGGCAGGTTGTGTTCTGGTGTGTGTGTGGGGTCATTTTAAGTGAGGTAATTGGCAGGTTGTGTTCAGGTGTGTGTGGGGTCCTAGCTAATTGGCAGTGGCCAATTTTTCAAGCCCTAGTGATAAGAAGAAAGTGATTTAATTGGCAGGTTTTGGTCTTGTGTGTGAAATAGAGTTTTGATGTCTATACTGGCGAAAAATAGGGGGTCCTAGCTAATTGAGTTATCTCGCAAATTGTCATTTGAAGTGTGTTAATTGGCAGGTTGTCGTCTTGTGTGTGAACACCCCAGGCAATTAGGGGGGGGGCGAGGTGGCGATAAGATAAGAGATAGTTATGATGACGTCTGGCTCATCCCTAATTACAAGCTATGATGATAAGAACATTTGAAAATGATAAGAGATCTGAAGCCATTTTTCTCTCTCTTTTATTATCTCTGATTGCCAATGAGATCTACGGAGCGTCAGTCAGTATACAAGACATACGCAGAGGATTTCATACACACACACACACACACACACACACACACACACAGCACACACACACACACACACACAGCCACACACACACATATACACAGCCACAACTTAAGCTGATTGGGTTATTCCATTATCAATGAGATATCAAATTATGTTTCTAGTATTGCAGTAACACAGTCACATTTGCCATAGTAAGAGCTACGTTCTTAACACAGACCACATCAAAGGGTATCTGTGAATTACCTTATTCTGAAATATGACTGAAATATAACCCCTCTACAAAGAATTTATGTTAAGATTATTTTTCGCTTTTGTTTTTTCGCGTCTATTGGTGTAAGCTGTGTGTGCCAGATTATCTTATTAGCTGCTGTAAAGCTAATAATGACCAAGGGGCTTAAAAAGAAAGCTGGAATATTTATGAGCTGGCCACACATATACCACTTCAGCTTATTCCTGCTAAAGCTATTTGTATATTTATGTATATAATGTGTGTGTGTATATATATATATATATATATATATATATATATATATATATATATATATATATATATATATATATATATATATATATATATATATATATAGATAGATAGATAGATAGATAGATAGATAGATAGATAGATAGATAGATAGATAGATAGATAGATAGATATTGGAGTAGACCACTGACTTACATCACTGTGAGATTAGATAAAATCATTAAGTGATATAATTACCATTAGTATTCAATAAAACTAATAATGATGTTAATCGAATTCAGTAATTAACTAATGTGCGTGTAGATGGGAGTCTAACCACTTAATGAGGTTAGAGTAGCGATGCAATTAGTCAATTTATTGATGTCAAAATGAGACAAGGAGAATAAGCCCATTAGATGACCCTCAGTGCTAATGGACATCAGGGGGCTGGCCATTAGGCTAGACTATGATTATAATCAGCCACCATTAAAGCGCCTGTGTTCCTCATTAACAAATGTTTATGACTGCTTTCTTCACGCGCGTCTGTGTGGACTTGCATCTCCTGGCTTGTGGTCCGTCTATCTTCTGTTTCTCTTTTGTTTTTCGTGTTTTTTCCTCTCTTTTTTTTTTTATTGATACCTTATGGTCTTCTCTCTCTCTCTCTCTCTCTCTCTCTCTCTCTCTCTCTCTCTCTCTCTCTCTCTCTCTCTCTCTCTCTCTCTCTCTCTCTCTCTCTCTCTCTCTCTCTCTCTCTCTCTCTATCTCTCTCTCTCTCTCTCTCTCTCTCTCTCTGTATATATATATATATATATATATATATATATATATATATATATATATATATATATATTCATTTCCATACATATTCGCCATTTCCCACTTTAGTGAGGTAGCGTTAAGAGCCTTGGAGAGAATATCCTCAGTTAGGATAGATAGACAGATAAATAAATCAGATGGATTGATAGATAGATTGATGATAGATGGACAGATAGATAGATAGATAAATGGTAGATAGATAGATAGATAGATAGATAGATAGATAGAGATAGATATAGACATTCGTTTCCCTAGTGAAGTCTCAGTCATTATCAACACAGACACCTTCATCAACAGAGACAGTTTCCTTTCTCAGACTCGCTCACGAGGCTTCGAACTGCCTCTAATTCGCGAGTCGGTCGAGTTACGCGACCAAATTACATTTCGCGCAGCCAATTGGCAGAAAGTTGGCGAGGAATACCTTGTAAGGTGTATATATATATAGATATACATCCTCGTCTTATTTACCCCCCCCCTCATCAATTTTCATGAGTTGTGAGGGAGTGTGAGATTCACGTCTCGCTGTTTCCCCAGTTGTTTCTTGGGTTGTTGGATGTGGTGGCACAGGATTTGGGGGTTAAATAGCCCATGGTGCGCGCCGGGAGTCGAACCCGTGTTACAGAGAGAACAGGAGCGGGCAGTGTTGACCCACCGGGTTTACCGGCCTAGTGAGTGTTTCTAGATCGCCCGGGTTCGAATCCCGAGTGCGCTCGCGCGCTCGGGGAGGTAGAATTGTCTCGATTGATTTACACGTGGAGTCGTCACGTGTTCTCTCTCTCTCTCTCTCTCTCTCTCTCTCTCTCTCTCTCTCTCTCTCTCTCTCTCTCTCTCTCTCTCTCTCTCTCTCTCTCTCTCCAAATTTGACGTCCATACACCCTCCATCATGACCTCCATATCTCCAAATTGGACGTCCAGATTGGAAAATCTGACATTCCCTATTACGAAATAGGGCCATTTCAACAAATAGGGCGTGCACACCACCAAACACGATCTCTCCCTCACCAAACACGATCTCTCCTTCACCCAATTCGATCTCTCCCTCACCAAACACGATCTCTCCCACACCCAATTCGATTTCTCCAACACGAAATACGTCTTTCGCATCAAATAGGGCGGCCATATCACCAAATCGCAGCCAATTTTCTCGCCCTGTCGTCTCAAAATTGAGACCATTCTCCCTTGTCTCCCTCAATACACACAAGTGCCAGGAGAGAGAGAGAGAGAGAGAGAGAGAGAGAGAGAGAGAGAGAGAGAGAGAGAGAGAGAGAGAGAGAGAGAGAGAGAGAGAGAGAGAGAGAGAGAGAGAGAGAGAGAGAGAGAGAGAGAGAGAGAGAGAGAGAGAGAGAGAGAGAGAGAGAGAGAGAGTAAATAACCAGACTCTCTCAAAAGGGTTTAGAGAGAGAGAGAACGAAAGAAAAGAGAAGGGAGAGATAGCACTTAACCCCTATTCAACATAGAGCGTCCATCGGGGCGAAGACAAGTTGCTGGGAACGCATTGTAAACACTGCGCTTTGTAAGAGGCACGCGAGCGAGGTGGGGGGTGACCGTCTAACTTCGTGGACTATTGAATTACCGAGCGGAGCCTCTCCTGGAGGAGCCGAAGTAGTATAGTCTTGATCCCCCCAGCAGGAGGGAGGGAAAGAAGGAGGGAGGAAGGCTTGTGCAAGTCCTCCTGCATCTACCTCACGTCGTATGACAGTCGCCCCTTACCTTCAGTCCATGTGAGGAATGGCGGCGCCACACGTCTGGACGTAATGGCAGAACTATTCATTAAGGTCATTTGGTTCCATCAAGCGAGATAGTTCAGGGTTGTATTGGAGATAGTTCGGGGTTGTATTGCCATCTCTACGAACTACTGTGGGTAGTTGTAAGGCTAACGACTTGGCGCTCCCCCAACTTCCGAAGCCAATGATGAGGAGCGAGACGGTCTTGGAATATGTGGGGGGGGCGGGGCGACATTACCATCAGCTTTCATTGGCTACGTGTCACCTGGGGACCTTCATTCCCTGAGACGTGGATCTTGTAAGGAGCTCCTTCGACGAAGGTAACGTCTCAGCTCACTCTGGGTAAATTGGAGTCTGAGAGGAGGTCTGAGGTCTGGAGTCGACCAGCCAACCTCCACCTCCTCCCACCTCCCTCAACCTCCTCTTCAGCCACATTCCTCCCACACCATCTCTGGTCACAGTATCCCACGAGAGTCGTGCCTCCAGTGGGATAATGGTGGATTCCAGGTTCCAGTCCCAAGGCCTAGCGTCCTTCCCCCCCCCTCAAGCCAGGGGATAAAAGTTGAATTCCCCCCAAAGCCATTGCCCATCCAGTCCATGACACTACTAGCAATGTGGCCCATTGTCGACCACCTTCCTCATAATGAGCCACAAGGACCTCATGACCCTCATAATGAGCCACAAGGACCTCATGACCCTCATAATGAGCCACAAGGACCTCATGACCCTCATACTGAGCCACAAGGACCTCATGACCCTCATAATGAGCCACAAGGACCTCATGACCCTCATAATGAGCCACAAGGACCTCATGACCCTCATAATGAGCCACAAGGACCTCATGACCCTCATACTGAGCCACAAGGACCTCATGACCCTCATAATGAGCCACAAGGACCTCATGACCCTCATAATGAGCCACAAGGGCCTCATGACCCTCATACTGAACCACAAGGACCTCATGACCCTCATACTGAGCCACAAGGACCTCATGACCCTCATAATGACCACAAGGACCTCATGACCCTCATAATGAGCCACAAGGACCTCATGACCCTCATACTGAACCACAAGGACCTCATGACCCTCATACTGAACCACAAGGACCTCATGACCCTCATAATGAGCCACAAGGACCTCATGACCCTCATAATGAGCCACAAGGACCTGGATCCTGGAGCCTGGAAACTCCCCTTCTAGAAGACGTCCTGGAACATGTCATTTCCACGCTGGAATGTCTGGGCGATGGAGACTACCCAGACGCTCTCGAGTGGGGAAAAAAGAAAACTGAACGTAAATAAATTCGGTGCATTGAAGCCGAAACGGAAGATGATAAGAGAAAACGACGTTCTCTCTTTTCCTCTCTCTCTCTCTCTCTCTCTCTCTCTCTCTCTCTCTCTCTCTCTCTCTCTCTCTCTCTCTCTCTCTCTCTCTCTCTCTCTCTCTCTCTCTCTCTCTCTCTCTCTCTCTCTCTCTCTCTATTTTTCACAAGAGTGCATCATTGTATCGGACTTCCCCCCCCCCCCTAGCCCAGGTATCGTAAGCGTTTCTCAAGCTATCGTAAGCGAATCGGTCAGGTGTCGTAAGCGGTGTCGTAAGTGGTTCTCGAGTCGTGATCTGCTCTCAGTGTCTGAGAAAACTGGTTTACTGGATCCATCTCACTGTTATGTCTGCCATCATCGATGTATACACCCACCCGCGTCTGAGCCAATGTGCCAATACTTCACCAATAGTCCACTCACGTCACCAATAGCACGAAGAGAGAGCGGGAGGACATTGAACATTATATATATATATATATATATATATATATATATATATATATATATATATATATATATATATATATATATATATATATATATATGTATATATATATATATATATATATATATATATATATATATATATATATTCTCCTTTTAAAGAGTGAAATCTTGTTTGATTTGGCCCAGTTATTACCTTCGATTTATATAATTCATTTATGGGCTGCATTTATAAAGCCTTACCATCAAATTTACGTTGATAAAAACAGTATTAATTGACGAGGTTCAAATTATATCAAATTCGTCATTTTTCCAGGGAATACAATTATCTATCTATAATCACCCCCCGGCCGTTTTCTATGACAGAGTCCCTGGTGTCCCCCAGGACAACTTTCATAAGCCTACTACTCCCTGAGGCTGCGCTACGTCCAGTAGCAGGGATCTGTACACTCCTTTTGGAATGAGGAATTCTCTCAGTAAACCAGCTTGGCCAAAGGTGACTCTTTCCCCCCCCTCACTTTGTACCCATTTCTCTGGCAGAGTGACGGACCCTGGGATCGAACCAAGGTACCCGTCTGACGCGAGAGAGAGAGAGAGAGAGAGAGAGAGAGAGAGAGAGAGAGAGAGAGAGAGAGAGAGAGAGAGAGAGAGAGAGAGAGAGAGAGAGAGAGAGAAAGGTGTGGGCAAGACCAGAACTTCACCACGGTGACATACCCCTATAGCTCTCTCTCTCTCTCTCTCTCTCTCTCTCTCTCTCTCTCTCTCTCTCTCTCTCTCTCTCTCTCTCTCTCTCTCTCTCTCTCTCTCTCTCTCTCTCTGGAGATCAGGGTTGTGGTCCGTCGATAAATGTGGTCGTCAGTGGTGTTGATCCCAGGCCAGATGCGTCTCAGTGGGGCCCCCTCCCCTAACACCCCCCCCCCCCCTGCTTCTCCTAAAGAGAGAGAGAGAGAGAGAGAGAGAGAGAGAGAGAGAGAGAGAGAGAAGCCATTCATCAAACGCTCTGGACTTGTGGCTCAAATCTTATCATGGGTGTCTTATCTCCAGTGAAATATTATCTTTTTTCTTATCATCATTCATTATCATTTCTCTCTTCTGAGTGGTGCCATGGTGCCCTAGATTTCTTTACAAATATATATATATATATATATATATATATATATATATATATATTTTTTTTTTTTTTTTTTTTTCCAAAGAATGAACAGAGAAGGGGGCCAGGTGAGGATATTCCCTCAAAGGCCCAGTCCTCTGTTCTTAACGCTACCTCGCTATCGCGGGAAATGGCGAATAGTATGAAAAAAAAAAAAAAAATATATATATATATATATATATATATATATATATATATATATATATATATATATATATAAATATATATATATATATATAAATATATATATATATATATATATATATATATATATATATATATATATATATATATATATATATATATATATATATATATATATATATATATATATATATATATATATATATATACATATGAATATGTAATACAGATTACTCTCCTTGATTAGATATGTCCTCATCATTGAAATGTTAATTAATTTGAAGAGTTAATTATTCATTATCAAATGAGGTATACATATTTGTTTTGATCATTTACACGTAGATCATGGGTTTAGGTAAGTGCACGCACGTGCACGGGCTTAGAGAAGTGCACGCACGTGCGCGGGCTTAGAGAAGTGCACTCACGTGCGCGGGCTTAGAGAAGTGCACTCACGTGCGCGGGCTTAGGTAAGTGCACTCACGTGCGTATTGTTGACTAAATGAGGCACAGGGAACCCATGATATTGAGTGCTGTAAAAAAACCTGCTTTGGTCTCTTGTCCAGAAATGAAGAAATAGATTATCATTAACCATATCATTATTATTATATTTTATTATAATCATCATCATTATCAGTATGTGGCATTATATTTCCATTATTATCTTTATCATCATCATTAATATCATTATCATTATCATCATGATTAACATCACCATTATCATCATGATTAATATCACCATTATCATCATGATTAATATCACCATTATCATCATGATTAATATCATCATTGTGATTAATATCTCTATTATCATCATGATTAATATCACCGTTGTCCTTATGATTAATATCAACATTACCTTCATGATTAATATCATCATTATCATCGTGATTAATAACATCACTATCATCATGATTGATATCATCATTGTGATTAATATCACTACTATCATCATGATTAATATCATTGTCATTATCATCATGATTGATATCATTATCATTATCATCATTATGATTAATACCATCATTATCATCATGATTAATATCACCATTATCATCATGATTAATATCATCATTGTGATTAATATCTCTATTATCATCATGATTAATATCACCGTTGCCCTTATGATTAATATCAACATTACCTTCATGATTAATATCATCATTATCATCGTGATTAATAACATCACTATCATCATGATTGATATCATCATTGTGATTACTATCACTACTATCATCATGATTAATATCATTGTCATTATCATCATGATTGATATCATTATCATTATCATCATTATGATTAATACCATCATTATCATCATGATTAATATCACCATTATCATCATGATTAATATCACCATTATCATCATGATTAATATCACCATTATCATCATTATGATAAATACCATCATTATCATCATGATTAATATCATCATTATCATCATGATTAATATCATTGTCATCATCATCATGATTATTATCATGATTATCATCAACAAATTCGTCGTTAATTTCACCTTTAATTTACGAGTTTGGTAATAGATCATTTCAGCGTTTGTGCATTTGAAATATATTTTCTGATACGCATTATTTTTTTTCCTATAACAATGAACGCACTGATTATTATCATTACAATTTAAAATTGACCCTGTAAGTCCTAATTGATCATTTATCGACATCTACTTTATAGAAAATCTATCTTTATATATCTTTCATAGTTTATATCTATGTCCTTCAATACACTCATATCATACAGAACTTGTATCTTCTACATTTCTGTAACGTCACAGAGTTTTAGGATTTATATGGACCTAATGTGTATATAATCCAAATTTAAGAAAGTTTCCGTGTTAGGAAGTCTTTGCTGTGAGGTTTTTATACACCCAGCAGGTCTTAAAATTCAGGAATTAGTGGCTCTTACATGTCTCGGGGACTTACAATCCTCATTTCCATTTTCCATAAGGCCATGTAGCTTCTTTACACCACGTTTTCTTTCATTTGCTTCTCTCATAGCCATATGTATTTATCGAAGCTAAAGAAAATCTTACTATTCGTATATCATTCAATGAATATTGTTCTCTGACCATTGTATTTCGTCTTGATATAAGAGGGAATAATTTTTCATTGAGAAAAGAAAAAAAATTAGAATGTGTCACAGATATAAATGTGTAGATAATTTTTATTCAGTGAAATATTCCTTTAAATTAGCCATTTATTTCACATTACGTAGGTTGCATCATTAACTTGATAACTTGACAATTGTATTCTTTATCTATCAATTACGTGAAGTTTATCAGATTGGACTGGACTATAAGCGTCTTGCTCAATAAACTAAACGAGTTTGAGATATTTTGAAAGAAAATGCATTAGTTGAAGTTGAAACTGATGTATAAGATATAAGAGAATATATGTTTCTATATGTAAGAATATGTTTGACTTTCGGCTATTTTTTGGAAAAATCATTTCTCGATCTATGATATTTCACCTCAACGACCAATTTACCCCCCAGACGATCGGGGACCCGAATTTCTCCGAAATTAGGGTCCATTGTGGTGGCCCAAGGGCGAAATCTGGTATCTGGCAAACCCAAAAATGTATCACATATTTTTCTCGTTTTGAAGCACAGCCTTTGCTGTATCGCTTGATATCCACGACTGTAACATGGTTACAGTGTAGCTTATATAATGAATATGATATATATATATATATATATATATATATATATATATATATATATATATATATATATATATATTTTCAAACTATTCGCCATTTCCCGTGTTAGCGAGGTAGCGTTAAGAACAGAGGACTGGGCCTTTGAGGGAATATCCTCACCTGGCCCCCTTCTCTGTTCCTGCTTTTGGAAAATTAGAAAAAAAAAAACGAGAGGGGAGGATTTCCAGCCCCCCGCTCCCTCCCCTTTTAGTCGCCTTCTACGACACGCAGGGAATACGTGGGAAGTATTCTTTCTTCCCCATCCCCAGGAATGATATATATATATATATATATATATATATATATATATATATATATATATATATATATATATATATATATATATATATATATATATATATATATATATATATATATATATATATATATATATATATATATATATATATATATATATATATTTATATATATATATATATATATATATATATATATATATATATATATATATATATATGTATATATATATATATATAATTTTTATGAAAAATACTGGAATTATGAGATATAAACTTTCTTGACCGTATCGCAGCATTCACGGGGCGCCTCCACACAGGGTCGAGCATGTCATAGGTTCGAATCCTAGTTCAGCTACTTAGCCCACAGTCAACCCAACTGTTCATCCTTCCCTCAGTCATTGGTCGATGAAATAGGGATCTGGTTTAAGCTAAAGATTCACATCGTCTCAGCCAACATTAAAAAAGAATTTTATTCAATGTAAAAAAAAATTACGCGTTAATTTTTTACAATAATCCTTTCACGACTAAATTAGATTTGGTCCTTAAAACAAATGTAAAAAATAGGTTGGATTTTTCATCATATATCTAGCATTCTAATAGGTTTAACTGTGTAAATGAAGCCAAAAAAAAAAACTTACGATTCATTGAAATGTTTTAAACATTCATGTTTAGGTTTAAAGGTGTAAACAAACGCAAGGGGAGTATTCAATTCCGTTCTTCAATAGAACTTACACTAGCTTTTGTCTTTTCGCTGAATACATAATGTAATTAAATTCCTCTTATTTCTGGAGGTTTCTAATGATCTTGCAGAAGTTAAATGAGGGCGGGAGAGTTGATGGTATACGCCTGTGTTAAGGCAATCTCTCTGACCCCGTTGATGGCAATGTTCCACACGTTATCACTGAAATATACCTTCATTATAAAGGGGCGTAAGCATCATAAAATGTAAATATATCTCCATTCCAAATGTGTACTTGTAAATATACCCACAGGTATAGACTTGTATACACGCACAGCCATGAAAACAGCCCTAAATTCATGTTTCTATTCTCTCTCTCTCTCTCTCTCTCTCTCTCTCTCTCTCTCTCTCTCTCTCTCTCTCTCTCTCTCTCTCTCTCTCTCTCTCTCTCTCTCTCTCTCTCTCTCTCTCTCTCTCTCTCTCTCTCTCTCTCTCTCTCTCTCTCTCTCTCTCTCTCTCTCTCTGTATATATGTATATACATACATACATATATATATGTATATATATATGTACAGAGAAGGGGGCCACATGAGGATATTCTCTCAAAGGCCCAGTCCTCTGTTCTAAACGCTACCTCGCTAATGCGGGAAATGGCGAATAGTATTAAAAAAAAAAAAAAATATATATATATATATATATATATATATATATATATATATATATATATATATATATATATATATATATATATATATATATATGTATGTATATATGTATATATATATTCATATGTGTGTGTGTGTGTGTGTGTGTTCTACGGGAAGATGATCCCGGTGGAGCTAAAGTCTATCTATAATCCACTTTCTAACAATCTATAAAGAATATAATCATTCAGAAATAATTTGCACAAATGCCCGACCACCACCACCTCTTCCTCTCCCTCTCCACCACCACCACTACCACGTTCCTCTAACCCTATAAGTTCCCTCCACCCAAAAACGTATACCTTCCACATCCCCTGAATTGGACGTGCCGCCACCCTTCTCAAAACACCATCTCTGGCTAGCAGAGTTGTGGGGGGAGGGGGAGGGAAGCATTCTGTCCTCCTCAACCCTAACCAGCTTATCTACTGTCCTTCTCTTCTGTTACCTGGCCTTCCATGTGTTATACTGTCCTCCAGCAGATAACCTCGTCATAGACCATCAGGTCTTGTGTTATCTGTCCTTTCCATGTACTGTCCTCCAGCAGATAACCTCGTCATAGACCATCAGGTCTTGTGTTATCTGTCCTTCCCATGTACTGTCCTCCAGCAGATAACTTCGTCATAGACCATCAGGTCTTGTGTCCTTCCTATGTACTGTCCTCCAGCAGATAACCTCGTCATAGACCATCAGGTCTTGTGTCCTTCCTATGTACTGTCCTCCAGCAGATAACCTCGTCATAGACCATCAGGTCTCCTGTTATCTGTCCTCTCGCCTCAGAGACTCAGATGCCTGCAAGAAGATCACATTCTGTACAGAACGAGTTAAGCAAGCATGATCAGAGCAGAGGAGGAGGGAATCCAATCCTGATATTGGCATTCCATTCTTGTCGCTCTTCGTCTCCCTGACGAAGACAGAGATGAGAACTATGCAAGGAGTTGAGAAAGAGAAAGATTGGATCCTCTCCCTATGCTATTTGTCTCAGCAAAAATGAAAAAAGAATGGATCTTTTTTTTTCCTTAAACTTTGGAGGAAGAGTCAGAACGCGGGAACCTTTTTTCTATATGAGTTGAGGTATTTTGGAAACTATTTTTGCATTTGCGCTTTTGTTTCGTGTCGTCAAAGGCCCGCGGTTCTGCATCAGTTCGTTCGACGCTGTGGTATAGTCACTGAGAGAATTTGGTGTCTCCTACTCCACCATCCTGTCATAGTCTATATGGACCATGACTTTAAGTTACTGCCATAGTTCTTCCAGCAGATAACCTTGTCATAGACCATCAGGTCTTGTGTTATCTGTCCTTCCTATGTACTGTCCTCCAGCAGATAACCTGGTCATAGACCATCAGGTCTTGTGTTATCTGTCATTCCCATGTACTGTCCTCCAGCAGATAACCTGGTCATAGACCATCAGGTCTTGTGTTATCTGTCCTTCCCATGTACTGTCCTCCAGCAGATAACCTCGTCATAGACCATCAGGTCTTGTGTTATCTGTCATTCCCATGTACTGTCCTCCAGCAGATACCTGGTCATAGACCATCAGGTCTTGTGTTATTTGTCATTCCCATGTACAGTCCTGCAGCAGATAACCTGGTCATAGACCATCAGGTCTTGTGTTATCTGTCCTTCCCATGTACTGTCCTCCAGCAGATAACCTCGTCATAGACCATCAGGTCTTGTGTTATCTGTCATTCCCATGTACTGTCCTCCAGCAGATACCTGGTCATAGACCATCAGGTCTTGTGTTATCTGTCATTCCCATGTACAGTCCTGCAGCAGATAACCTGGTCATAGACCATCAGGTCTTGTGTTATCTGTCCTTCCCATGTACTGTCCTCCAGCAGATAACCTCGTCATAGACCATCAGGTCGTGTGGCATCTCGCACACACACACACACACACTCCCAAACGCCCCCTTTGAGATTCTGAAGATAATTTAACCTCAGTATAGCAACGACATCTTCCTGGGAAACCAGCCAATATTTCCACCCATCTCTGCTCGTCATTAGCACTTTCATCCTCCCTATCTAAATCCTAGCGACTCTGTAGGATTGGTCGATATTTGTAGGATTTTGCCACCACGTCCCCGACGGATGTTGTCAGAGAGTGATGCAATTACTCCACTCCACGAGTGGCTCTTTGATCTCCCGAAGCCAAAAAGCAACTTTCCCTTTTAATTCTTTCGAAAAGGGGGGGGGAAAAAAGAGAAGAAAACGTTGAGAAGAGGGAAATATGTGTTCTGATGGGTAATACAGCTGTTATCAAACTGGTAATACAAAGTAAAATTCATACAAGGGTTGCTTTTAATAACTGTAAACACTATATCATTTTTCTCAACCTTTCCATGGTACGTTTATTTTCCACTTCTATGATAATCCATGTTATCTCTTGCGCAAACTCTGTACGCATTTTCAAGTAGGACTTTTATATCCAGGGTGCTTGAAAGAGGGTACACCATACGACCTAGATATAAAATGAACAGTCAAAAGATTTGATTAAACTGATAGATATAAAACGTCATATACATCACAGTATTTAAAATGGAAATGATTAATAACTTTGCCCCAGGGAGACAGGATCAAGCCCAGATTAGAACTGTATCAGTAAACATATTGTGAAGATGCCACACTAACAGTGAAAGCTATCAGAATGTCATTTCATCTCGGCCACAGATATATACAGAACTGCTCAACAACTTGAATCACTCGCCTTGCAATTGCAATACATATGTGTAGCTCCTCGAAGACCTTCTGTTAACTGGTGATGAATGGGGGTGAATCAGGCAATCATTCTATGTTCGCATCCTTTAACTACAGACGTAAGGAATTCAAATCTACAGTATAGATCATATGTCGAATCCGTCCTTTACGAAAGGTTCTTTCGTATAGACGACCCTTACACTAACGAGGACTTTTGAGCCTGAAATCAATACAGAGCAGAGAGAGACACAGACATCACACGCGACCAGCAGCAAAAATGGAAATGTCCTATGTTGACTTTGGAGCAGAAAATGTACTTGGGGTTTGGAAGGGGAGGCTCCCCACACTCCCCCCTTTCCTTCTCCTCACCCAAAAGATAACCACCCCTGCTCAGCACTTAAGGGGGGGGGGGGGTGAATAACTCCCCTTCCTTTTTTTTTTTCTTTTTCTTCTCCCCCTCCTAAGACACTGGTCATATACCAGTCCGTTCCACAGATGGCGTTTCACCCGTTCCACACGTCCCTTGTCAAGCTCTCTCTCCTCCCAAGCGTCTGGGAATGTGAGTGAGAGAGAGAGAGAGAGAGAGAGAGAGAGAGAGAGAGAGAGAGAGAGAGAGAGAGAGAGAGAGAGAACAATGCATATCACGATCGGTGAATCAAGGCATCAGAAGCCTTCTCTCTCTCTCTCTCTCTCTCTCTCTCTCTCTCTCTCTCTCTCTCTCTCTCTCTCTCTCTCTCTCTCTCTCTCTCTCTCTCTCTCTCTCTCTCTCTCTCTCTCTCTCTCTCTCTCTCTCTCTCTCTCTCTCTCTCTCTCTCTCTCTCTCTCTCTCTCTCTCTCCGTATCTCGCCTTCTATCACTCACCTCACCTCCTCCTCCCTCCTTCCATCCTTCCTTCCTTCGTCTCTTCTAGATTCCATCTCCCCCTTTCCTTCTCCCCCCCCCTCCCAGGTTCCTCCTTCTCTCCCCGACGCCCTCCCTCCTTCTCTCCCCGACGCCCCTCCCTCCTCCTCTCCCCGAAGCCCTCCCTCCTCTCTCCCCGACGCCCTCCCTCCTCCTCTCCCCGACGCCCTCCCTCCTCCTCTCCCCGACGCCCTCCCTCCTCCTCTCCCCGACGCCCTCCCTCCTCCTCTCCCCGAAGCCCTCCCTCCTTCTCTCCCCGACGCCCTCCCTCCTCCTCTCCCCGAAGCCCTCCCTCCTCCTCTCCCCGACGCCCTCCCTCCCCCTCCTCTTAGCTCCCCATGACGGAGTGGGGAGGTACAAGAGCAGTCGCTGCGCTACGCTGGATGACCGCCATTCGTCAGGTCCCCAATATTCATGCGTGTCTCCCCCACCACCTGTGCAACAGGTAATGGGGTGGACGCAGGCAGGCAGCCGCGCCTGGCACGTAATGAAAATGACTTGGTTCTTTTTCTCTCGATCATAAATAATATCTAACAGGATTTCTGATGGGAAAGTGAAAAATCGGTTTAAGTATTTTCGTTTTTTATCTAAGAAAAAGAACAGAGAAGGAGGCTAAGTGAGGATATTCCCTCAATGACCCAGTCCTCTGTTCTTAATGTTACCTTGCTAACGCAGGAAATGGTGAATATGTGTGGAAAATGTGATCATTACACGAAAGTGCACTTGGGAGCTTATCGTGTTTCATTTCCTCGTGAATTCATAGGAATATATATATTTTATTATTTTCTTTTCATCCTTAGTCGCTGTCTCCCGCGTTAGCGAGGTAGCGCAAGGAAACAGACGAAAGAATGCCCCAACCTACCTATATACACATGTATATACATGAACCCCCACACACGCACATATACATACCTGTACGCTTCAACGTATACTATACATACATACACAGACATACACATACAAGCACATGTACATATTCATACTTGCTGCCTTCATCCATTCTTGTCGCCACCCTGCCACACATGACCCCCCCCCCCTTCCCCGCGCACGCGCGAGATAGCGCTAGGAAAAGACAACAAAGGCCACATTCGTTTACACTCAGTCTCTAGCTGTGTGTGTGTGTGTGTGTGTGTGTGTGTGTGTGTGTGTGTGTGTGTGTGTGTGTGTGTGTGTGTTTGTGTGTGTGTGTGTGTGTAAAAAATATAGAAAAAAAAGACCCAGTCCATTGCAAAATTCCCAAAATATCTCGATTGAATTTCGAGTACTGAATATATGCACAAACTTTAAATAGCTTGGAAATATATTGCAATTTTTCCTCCACTCTGATCGTGGAATAGATTCCAATATCATCTGAAACAGAATTTAATAAGGTATATAAACTTAGACCAAAGTTAAATGAGAGTCTTATGCCATTCCAGATCACGTCTTCTATATGCATTTTCATCTATAATGATTATAGCACTATATCAATCGCAAATGACTCTATTAGTTAAACCTGGACGAAAGTTAAATGAGAGTATTATGTTGTTTCACATCACGTTTTCTATATGTGCATTCACCTATGATAATTATAGCTCTATATCAACTTCAATATAGAAAAAGTGAAAAAAGATATGATAGCCATTGAGCTACCACACACATATATACCATCAAATTGGTATAATAGAACCCTATAACTCAACTATATATTATATGAATTATAAAAACTTTAATTATATAAACTATGAAGAACTATACAACACATGAAGCGAAAGAATTATATAGTATATGTACTATAAATACCATACATCATATGAACTATGAAAACTGTAGTTATTATATGAAATATATAAAAAAAAAACTGTGTTATGGTTTACGTCGACAGTGAAGTGCTGTGAATATAAACCATCATATTGGAAGAAGAGGAAGAAGAAGGAGAAGACCCGTCGAGGGTAGGTTACTGGAGAGAGAGAGAGAGAGAGAGAGAGAGAGAGAGAGAGAGAGAGAGAGAGAGAGAGAGAGAGAGAGAGAGAGAGAGAGAGAGAGAGAGAGAGAGAGAGAGAGAGAGAGAGAGAGATGAAAAAAAAATTCGTGAAATTTAGTTGGAAATGAGGGTTTATGAATGAGGAACAAGCATCCCATCTAGTGAGCAATTATGAGGAGGCACCTCACAAGGGAGACAATATGAGAGAGAGAGAGATCTGTACCAGAAACAAACTCATCTTGAATATATATATATATATATACATATATATATATATATATATATATATATATATATATATATATATATATATATATATATATATATATATATATATATATATATATATATATATATATATATATATATATATATACACACACACACACACTCATACACACACACACACTCGTAAAGACCTCTTAAGACATTAAGAGAAGGAAGTATAAAAGGAGGAGATGATTAAGAACTTCAATTACAGCCATAAACAGATGTTAGGAAAAAAAATTTTGGTGAGTAAATGCGAGACCAGATGAGAATGGGAGGGAGGCGTAATGCTTTAATTACGCACGTTATTACGCAGGACATTACGCTTGTTCTTGCTGAAGCTGCAAGGCTCCCCTTATGGTCCAGGAATTAGAAGGAGAAGTCTTCTGCTTGCCAGTGTCTCGAATGTCTTCTTACCTCAAGAGTTCATTCTCTTCTCATTCCACTTTTATCCCCCCTGCCCTCTGGATTTATTTGTCTCTTTATCAAAAAGAGAAAAGTCTGTATTCTCCTCCAGCAGCAAATATATTCGTAACTTATTATTTCTATTTTTTTTCTAACAGAGAGAATTTGCCATTGCCTCCATTCCAGTAACTTCATTTGTAGATACGTCAAAAACAAATGCTTATCTTATAAACAATTATAATTACCTGTCTATTAGAAAAAAAAAGAAATCCTTTTGCTCCGTTGGCACATTTGTTTATAAACAAATGTTTTTTTTTCTTTTCATGGAATCTAGTTACCGATCACTTTTTCAAAATCTAAATCTATTTCCTTCAGTAATAGCTATGCTCGTGCCAAAAGGTCCCTTTCTTCTATTTTGAATTTGATTATCTGTTTCTCCATCACAAAATCTCTATTTCTATATAACTGTATAACAGAGTTTTTTTTAGATAGATATACATATGTCAAAAAAAAATATCTTACTAATTTTTGTGTGAAGCAATATGACATCATGGGCGAAGGATTTTGAGAAATAACCCAATAGTCTGGCCTCACACTGATAGTCCTATACTCATAGTATTGTAATACGTCAATTACTAGCGACCTTTCATGTCCTTTGACATAACGATCGTTAAACTGATTCGACATTGCTATAAAGCAAAGCTACCATAATCATTTGGAGATTATTTTGATATTCACACATACCAACCCAACGGAGACAACACGAGTCGTATTGATCATTTCGTAATCCATCGTCACGATTCGGGAAGATACTTTTTTGGCCGTGTGTACATTCTCTCGAGAGGATTGCGTCCTCATCGGATCTATGCTGATGATTGTGACGAAAGGTAATCATATCATTTCTTGTTCATCTTATGACTCTCTTCTCCAATTATCGTAACACATTTCCATACTATCTCCTTTAAGATTATCGTGACACTGGCAGCCTCTCGGATCAGGAGAAACGTACCTTCCTCCATATGGCATCAAACGATTGTGCTTTTTACAACAGACGCTGTGGCGTTTGTGTGTGTGTGAGAGAGAGAGAGAGAGAGAGAGAGAGAGAGAGAGAGAGGGAGAGAGAGAGAGAGAGAGAGAGAGAGAGAGAGAGAGAGAGAGAGAGAGAGAGAGACAGACAGACAGACAGATACCCAGACAGACAGACAGACAGACACAGACAGACAGACAGACATACAGACAGAGAAGACAGACAGACACCCAGACAAAACAGACAGACAGACAAACAGACAGGCAGACAGACAGGCAGACAGACAGACTAGCAATGGAACCCTAGACTGATTTCTATGAACTCTGTTTACCTTCAATATCTACGTCATCAGTCACTTTTAAGAACTTAGAGGCTGTGATCAGGTCACGCCTGACTCTTCTCTCATCCACGGTGGGGCAAATTTAAAACCTTGAGTCTACGTGGGTATATGATGAGATGCTTTCGTTCCCTCAAAAGGGATTCTGTATGAGAGTAATCGTGTCTGAACCTTCTTGTGGTCGAGCCAGAAGCGATAGTCAGGAGGTTATTATTTCCCCCCATGAGACGTCAACTTGAGGTAGAGGCACGAGTTTACCTCATAGTTTGAATGCTCCGAAGGTACATCGTAGTTTGAACGCTCTGAGTTTACCTCATAGCTTGAATGCTCCGAGTTTACCTCGTTGTTTGAACGGTTCGAAGTTACCCCATAGTTTGAACACTGCTAGTTTACCCCATTCTCTGAACGCTGTTAGTTTACCTCATGCTTTGAACGCTTCGAGTTTACCTCATAGTTTGAACGCTTCGAGTTTACCTCATAGTCTGAACGCTTGGAGTTGACCTCATAGTTTGAAGGCTCCTAGTTTACCTCATAGTCTGAACACTCAGAGTTTACCTCATAGTTTGAACGCTCCGAGTTTACCTCATAGTTTGAACTCTCAAAGTTTACCTTATGAGGCAAGTTAATCCCCTTCTCCATCGCCACAGCCACCAAAAGTGATAAAACTGTGAGGTATGAGAACTTAAGGGAAAAAAAATAAATAGGAGTTTGCGCTCATAAAGATACATAAAATAGTTTACCCTCACAAATTGATAACGGTAAAGTATTGGCCAATAACAAATATCGTTCGGCAATTCATCAATGAGTAATTAGGATTGTGGTAATTAGTCACGTGAGTATCATGGACTACTACTAATGGACTTTACCTTTTGCATCAATTACATTTTGCATTGATTGCCAATGAGAAATCCAAATATTGATATAGATACCCGGGAAGACTTAATGATTATGAATTAATGTGAAAAACGTTTCGTTTCATTAAAACATTTACACAAACGTGGGAAAAATTCTGAAGATTGTCCCTCGTATTTCCATACGAAGTCAAAGGCTTAATGAAGTTAATGGATTAGGATGAGGAGCAGAAATTGGGATTAACTTAATGGATTAGAATGAGGAACAGAACTTGATATTAACTTAATGGAGTAGGATGAGGAGCAGAACTTGGTATTAACTTAATGGATTAGAATGAGGAACAGAACTTGATATTAACTTAATGGATTAGAATGAGGAACAGAACTTGATATTAACTTAATGGATTAGAATGAGGAACAGAACTTGATATTAACTTAATGGATTAGAATGAGGAACAGAACTTGATATTAACTTAATGGATTAGAATGAGGAACAGAACTTGATATTAACTTAATGGATTAGAATGAGGAACAGAACTTGATATTAACTTAATGGATTAGAATGAGGAACAGAACTTGATATTAACTTAATGGATTAGAATGAGGAACAGAACTTGATATTAACTTAATGGATTAGAATGAGGAACAGAACTTGATATTAACTTAATGGATTAGAATGAGGAACAGAACTTGATATTAACTTAATGGATTAGAATGAGGAACAGAACTTGATATTAACTTAATGGATTAGAATGAGGAACAGAACTTGATATTAACTTAATGGATTAGAATGAGGAACAGAACTTGATATTAACTTAATGGATTAGAATGAGGAACAGAACTTGATATTAACTTAATGGATTAGAATGAGGAACAGAACTTGATATTAACTTAATGGATTAGAATGAGGAACAGAACTTGATATTAACTTAATGGATTAGAATGAGGAACAGAACTTGATATTAACTTAATGGATTAGAATGAGGAACAGAACTTGATATTAACTTAATGGATTAGAATGAGGAACAGAACTTGATATTAACTTAATGGATTAGAATGAGGAACAGAACTTGATATTAACTTAATGGATTAGAATGAGGAACAGAACTTGATATTAACTTAATGGATTAGAATGAGGAACAGAACTTGATATTAACTTAATGGATTAGAATGAGGAACAGAACTTGATATTAACTTAATGGATTAGAATGAGGAACAGAACTTGATATTAACTTAATGGATTAGAATGAGGAACAGAACTTGATATTAACTTAATGGATTAGAATGAGGAACAGAACTTGATATTAACTTAATGGATTAGAATGAGGAACAGAACTTGATATTAACTTAATGGATTAGAATGAGGAACAGAACTTGATATTAACTTAATGGATTAGAATGAGGAACAGAACTTGATATTAACTTAATGGATTAGAATGAGGAACAGAACTTGATATTAACTTAATGGATTAGAATGAGGAACAGAACTTGATATTAACTTAATGGATTAGAATGAGGAACAGAACTTGATATTAACTTAATGGATTAGAATGAGGAACAGAACTTGATATTAACTTAATGGATTAGAATGAGGAACAGAACTTGATATTAACTTAATGGATTAGAATGAGGAACAGAACTTGATATTAACTTAATGGATTAGAATGAGGAACAGAACTTGATATTAACTTAATGGATTAGAATGAGGAACAGAACTTGATATTAACTTAATGGATTAGAATGAGGAACAGAACTTGATATTAACTTAATGGATTAGAATGAGGAACAGAACTTGATATTAACTTAATGGATTAGAATGAGGAACAGAACTTGATATTAACTTAATGGATTAGAATGAGGAACAGAACTTGATATTAACTTAATGGATTAGAATGAGGAACAGAACTTGATATTAACTTAATGGATTAGAATGAGGAACAGAACTTGATATTAACTTAATGGATTAGAATGAGGAACAGAACTTGATATTAACTTAATGGATTAGAATGAGGAACAGAACTTGATATTAACTTAATGGATTAGAATGAGGAACAGAACTTGATATTAACTTAATGGATTAGAATGAGGAACAGAACTTGATATTAACTTAATGGATTAGAATGAGGAACAGAACTTGATATTAACTTAATGGATTAGAATGAGGAACAGAACTTGATATTAACTTAATGGATTAGAATGAGGAACAGAACTTGATATTAACTTAATGGATTAGAATGAGGAACAGAACTTGATATTAACTTAATGGATTAGAATGAGGAACAGAACTTGATATTAACTTAATGGATTAGAATGAGGAACAGAACTTGATATTAACTTAATGGATTAGAATGAGGAACAGAACTTGATATTAACTTAATGGATTAGAATGAGGAACAGAACTTGATATTAACTTAATGGATTAGAATGAGGAACAGAACTTGATATTAACTTAATGGATTAGAATGAGGAACAGAACTTGATATTAACTTAATGGATTAGAATGAGGAACAGAACTTGATATTAACTTAATGGATTAGAATGAGGAACAGAACTTGATATTAACTTAATGGATTAGAATGAGGAACAGAACTTGATATTAACTTAATGGATTAGAATGAGGAACAGAACTTGATATTAACTTAATGGATTAGAATGAGGAACAGAACTTGATATTAACTTAATGGATTAGAATGAGGAACAGAACTTGATATTAACTTAATGGATTAGAATGAGGAACAGAACTTGATATTAACTTAATGGATTAGAATGAGGAACAGAACTTGATATTAACTTAATGGATTAGAATGAGGAACAGAACTTGATATTAACTTAATGGATTAGAATGAGGAACAGAACTTGATATTAACTTAATGGATTAGAATGAGGAACAGAACTTGATATTAACTTAATGGATTAGAATGAGGAACAGAACTTGATATTAACTTAATGGATTAGAATGAGGAACAGAACTTGATATTAACTTAATGGATTAGAATGAGGAACAGAACTTGATATTAACTTAATGGATTAGAATGAGGAACAGAACTTGATATTAACTTAATGGATTAGAATGAGGAACAGAACTTGATATTAACTTAATGGATTAGAATGAGGAACAGAACTTGATATTAACTTAATGGATTAGAATGAGGAACAGAACTTGATATTAACTTAATGGATTAGAATGAGGAACAGAACTTGATATTAACTTAATGGATTAGAATGAGGAACAGAACTTGATATTAACTTAATGGATTCACCCGCGTACCACCACCGGTCAATAACCCCCACACTCACCCTACCAACCAGTACCCCCCCTCCCCCCTACTGAACCCCCCCCCCCCCCCTGGCGTTGCCCGACAAGCCCATGTTTGTTTACCTCAAGTCGTGTATTGTTGCCAAGCGGGGCCTCGCGGGGGTTGAACCAAGCCAGCTGATTTGTTTACGTTCCTCCCCAAGTCCAACAGCTGATTTTGACTCGTTTATTACCTTGATCAATCAGCTGTGTTTTCCCCTTCCTTTTTTTTTATCATTAATTCCTTTATCACCCGCTGGTTCGTGGGAGTGCGTGAGGCTCATTTTGAACACAGGGCGAGAGGTGATGGGCCAAAGGGAGAATATAAATGCCAAGGAGCATTTTCTATTCAAACGATTCTACCATCGTTTCGTAAGACCTGCGCCTTATTTTCTAACTCCAAAGGACCGTAAATGGATGCAATTACGATCATTATAGACTTGAGTCATTACTGAGCAGAGGCACATACATTTGTGTATATATCTAAGCCAATATATGACATTTTCCTAGAATGGGTCATCAATTTCTCACCAGTACACATATATAGAAATTTTACCTCAACGGGTTTTAATCAGGGGAGACTTACCTAGAATATCCTTCAATAGAAGGACAAAAGAGAAAAAACGGGAATTGAATTACTCACTGGCTAAGCCTTATTGACTGAAACTCTCGCTCGTTCATGCAAGTTCTCACAGCGAACCAACTGACCGACCACTCCATCTGCAGGGTCACAACACACACAGAACGGGGTCTTCCACTCCCTCTTCGACTGCCACATACTTACAACAACTTTTGGCTTTCTAGGATGACTGTAGATCCTAACCTGACATGCCTTGCCTTCTCCTCATCTCACCTGAGAAGTAATAAAGTATGGGGGGAAAAAAAAAAAATCTAATATTTGCGCCATATGAGAGTTTGTACACTCGTCTGTGGCACCAGTAACCAGCGCCTGTCTTTCCCAGCGAACGTGGTAGATATCGTATGTCTATTTCTATATATGTGTCGAGAGAGAGAGAGAGAGAGAGAGAGAGAGAGAGAGAGAGAGAGAGAGAGAGAGAGAGAGAGAGAGAGAATGCGCTTGGCAATAATCCCTCAGCTAAACTATGCTGTGCAATCATTCATTTCTATATTCATTTCTATAGCTTTCGAAAACTTAGATTTGCTAAATCCTTCTATACATTTTTGCCCCTACGGTACTATACCGTGTGTGTGTGTGTGTGTGTGTGTGTGTGTATGTGTGTGTGTGTGTGTGTGTGTGTGTGTGTGTGTGTGTATGTGTACGTGTGTACGTGTGTGTGTGCGTGTACTTTCAACCCTGCTGGATATAAACAAACTCGTAAACTATTTGCAATTGTGATTGGCTGATGGGGACTCCGGTCCGCCAAGCGCGGCAACGATTGGCCAACTGCTTCGCGAATCATGTGGCACAAACGTATTACAATCAAAACCGAAAAAAAATACATTTTACTTTTTTTTTGGGGGGGAGGGCAATTGAGGGGGGAAGGGCAATTGAGGGGGGAAGGGCAATTCGTTCGTCTACCACGCCAAAGCTGAGTGCTTCACATTTTTTTATTATTTTTGGTGATATATATTTTGCTGCGTTTGACTAAAAGACAAATTTGATGAAAGCTGTGTTTTCATATTTTTTTTTTTTTACCACGAACTATTATTACCCAAGTAATTACATTATTCCGGATATCTGATATAATTACTGTCAATATAATTCCAGATCATCCAGTATAATTGCTGGAAATGATCATAATATGATTCCAAATATCCAATATAACCACTGTAAATAATCATAATATAATTCCAAATATCCAATATAACCACTGTAAATAATCATAATATAATTCCAAATATCCAATATAACTACTGTAAATAATCATAATATAATTCCAAATATCCAATATAACTACTGTAAATAATCATAATATAATTCCAAATATCCAATATAACTACTGTAAATAATCATAATATAATTCCAAATATCCAATATAACTACTGTAAATAATCATAATATAATTCCAAATATTCAATATAACTACTGCAAATAATCAAATAATCATACTTATAATTCCAAATATCCAATATAACTACTGTAAATAATCATAATATAATTCCAAATATCCAATATAACTACTGTAAATAATCATAATATAATTCCAAATATCCAATATAACTACTGTAAATAATCATAATATAATTCCAAATATCCAATATAACTACTGTAAATAATCATAATATAATTCCAAATATCCAATATAACTACTGTAAATAATCATAATATAATTCCAAATATCCAATATAACTACTGTAAATAATCATAATATAATTCCAAATATCCAATATAACTACTGTAAATAATCATAATATAATTCCAAATATCCAATATAACTACTGTAAATAATCATAATATAATTCCAAATATCCAATATAACTACTGTAAATAATCATAATATAATTCCAAATATCCAATATAACTACTGTAAATAATCATAATATAATTCCAAATATCCAATATAACTACTGTAAATAATCATAATATAATTCCAAATATCCAATATAACTACTGTAAATAATCATAATATAATTCCAAATATCCAATATAACTACTGTAAATAATCATAATATAATTCCAATTATCCAATATAACTACTGTAAATAATCATAATATAATTCCAATTATCCAATATAACTACTGTAAATAATCATAATATAATTCCAAATATCCAATATAACTACTGTAAATAATCATAATATAATTCCAAATATCCAATATAACTACTGTAAATAATCATAATATAATTCCAAATATCCAATATAACTACTGTAAATAATCATAATATAATTCCAAATATCCAATATAACTACTGTAAATAATCATAATATAATTCCAATTATCCAATATAACTACTGTAAATAATCATAATATAATTCCAATTATCCAATATAACTACTGTAAATAATCATAATATAATTCCAATTATCCAATATAACTACTGTAAATAATCATAATATAATTCCAAATATCCAATATAACTACTGTAAATAATCATAATATAATTCCAAATATCCAATATAACTACTGTAAATAATCATAATATAATTCCAAATATCCAATATAACTACTGTAAATAATCATAATATAATTCCAAATATCCAATATAACTACTGTAAATAATCATAATATAATTCCAAATATCCAATATAACTACTGTAAATAATCATAATATAATTCCAAATATCCAATATAACTACTGTAAATAATCATAATATAATTCCAAATATCCAATATAACCACTGTAAATAATCATAATATAATTCCAATTATCCAATATAATCACTGTAAATAATCTCCTGTGACGATCAGTCAGTAAATAGGGATTACATTATTGATCGTTTACCTTGCAAGTGGTGAGAACTGAGGATAGACAAAAAAAAAATAATCCCACGAGATCATATTTACAGATTATCTAATTACTTTTTCTATTTTTTTTTTTACCTTCAGTATTTTCCCACGCGAGTTCGTCATCAAAGCTCTCGTATCACAACCTACAGCTGGGTGGTAATTACCACTCTGGCTGATAGGCTCTTACATGGCAGTCCTTGATGCTATTAGGATTAAAAGGGGGGGAGGGGGGGTAATGGGGCAAGCGCAGGAGGGAAATAATATGGGGGGAATATGTGTGGAAAAATTTTCCTTTTTTCCTTCCATTGTAGAGGCGAAATGATACATGTCAATCTAGGGATAGTAATATATATATATATATTACTATATATATATATATATATATATATATATATATATATATATATATATATATATATATATATATATATATATTATCCCTGGGGATAGGGGATTAAGAATACTTCCCACGTATTCCCTGCGTGTCGTAGAAGGCGACTGAAAGGGGAGGGAGCGGGGGGCTGGAAATCCTCCCCTCTCGTTTTTTTTTTAATTTTCCAAAAGAGGGAACAGAGAAGGGGGCCAGGTGAGGATATTCCAAAAAAGGCCCAGTCCTCTGTTCTTAACGCTACCTCGCTAACGCGGGAAATGGCGAATAGTTTAAATGAAAGAAAAAAAAAGATATGTATATATATATATATATATATATATATATATATATATATATATATATATATATATATATATATATATATATATATATATATATATATATATATATATATATATATATATATATATGCAGCCAGTTCACCACTGAGTGTCGGGGAATCGAACCCCGGCTACAATAATAGCTGCACGGTGCCGATCAATCCCCCAGATCCCTTCGGACATAAGCTCTCCATCTCGAGATAAACCCACAGCCCAGTGATACATCCCATCCCATCCCCCCAACTCCCTTAGTCACGTGATCTTGGGTGTGTGTGTGTGAGGAGGGAGGAGGAGGAGGAGGAGGAGGAAGAAGAGACCCCCTCGTCCACACACGACCCACAGAGCAAGCCTAGATCAATTCCAGAGACACGCGTCGTTAAAGTTCATATCAGGTCACGTTGGAGGGTTGAGGTCATTAGACAATGGGTCGGTCTGGGTCTTTGTACCGTCGTGGCTGACTGAATAGAACACCATAATGACTCCCTGGTGACCTGGAGTCGAACCCTGGGCGCTCAATGGTGAATGGTCTCCATCAATTTGATATCAATACTATATGCTATCTCTCTTTCTATATATATATATATATATATATATATATATATATATATATATATATATATATATATATATATATATATATATATATCTTACAGTTGATCGGCATTTCCCGCGTCAGAGAGATAGCGCCAGGAAACAGACGACGAAAGACCCATCCACTCATATACACACATATGTTCATACACGCTCACGTACGTACATATTCATACACATCGAAGGTGCAAGATATATTCGACCTCCACAGAGCATACAATGGAAAAAGTCTACCAAATTTCCCATGCACGTTTAACAACAATGTGGGTAGAAACTATACGCTAGTAATAATCCAAATTTCACAACCTCACACAATTCTACCTTATAAAAGAACCTTTACGATACTTAACATATAAGTTTCACCATAAGTAACTTATCTATTTTGAAGTCAATATGTTGTATATTGTATAAACTTAATCGATTTTACAGTTGGCTGATTTGTTTATATATATAGGTTAATGTACAAAGAAAGAGTTGAAAGTAAATATGATATATATACTTGTACATACACAAATACACACATATGCACTTATAGAAATGGACGTGAGCATTTTCTCTCCACATTTAGTGATATTAAACAAGATTCAATTTCCATTCTCGAAAGTCCACATTATTGACAAAACTCTACGGTATACACAATCCACGTTTAACAAGACGCAACACAGGAAAAACTCTGCGGTTTTCACTACCCACGTTTCACTACCCTCAACACCCACTTGCAATATTTAAGATTTCATTTCCTTCACAAATGATACGTGCATGTTAAAGTCAATTTTCATTTGAGATATATTCGATCCATTATAAATTTACTATACAATAGTACATTCATATTTCGCATGCTGTCTATATATATATATATATATATATATATATATATATATATATATATATATATATATATATATATATATATATATATATATATATATATATATATATATATATACATATATATATATATATATATATATATATATATATATATATATATATATGTATATATATATATATATATTATCCCTGGGGATAGGGGAGAAAGAATACTTCCCACGTATTCCCTGCGTGTCGTAGAAGGCGACTAAAAGGGGAGGGAGCGGGTGGCTGGAAATCCTCCCCTCTCGTTTTTTTTTTTTTAATTTTCCAAAAGAAGGAACAGAGAAGGGGGCCAGGTGAGGATTTTCCCTCTAAGGCCCAGTCCTCTGTTCTTAACGCTACCTCGCAAATGCGGGAAATGGCGAATCGTATGAAAAAAAAAAAAATATATATATATATATATATATATATATATATATATATATATATATATGGAAATCCTCCCCTCTCTTTTTTTTTTTAATTTTCCAAAAGAAGGAACAGAGGGGGCCAGGTGAGGATATTCCAAAAAAGGCCCAGTTCTCTGTTCTTAACGCTACCTCGCTAACGCGGGAAATGGCGAATAGTTTAAAAAGAATATATATATATATATATATATATATATATATATATATATATATATATATATATATATATATATATATATACATATATATATATATATATATATATATATATATATATATATATATATATATATATATACAAATGGTTCTCAACATTTTCCTTAATGCTTTTTCTTACTGTTTGACTAATCATTCTGTCATTCATAATCTTATTCTCTCATTAAATATAACTTTTAATTATCATCTTTGTCACTTTATTCCCAGTAGAGAGTGTATGATCCCCAATACGTATATTTCATCTCCTGTTATCTTTGTTATCTTTACCTACACTCTTCCCTTCTTCCTCTTCGTTACTTATTTACTTGATTTCTTTACCCTTATCTTCCTTCCTTTATCTCCCTCTTTATCCCATCTTCTCTCCTTCCTTGACCCCGCCAGCTCCATAAAATGTACACCCAACAAAAAAGTTATCCTCACATATCCGTGTTATACAATATGACACAACGGATGAAGGATTTTGACAGCCCTAAGGAGACAACGAGAGTCGTAGCGTTCAATTTGAAATCCATCGGACACATCCGTGAAGATAATTCTTTTGTCATGTGTACTTCTGAAAGTCGGCTTGAAAAAAAAGTATGTGTATGAGGGCAGAAACTCAACGCTGCATGGGCAAAAATGTGTAAAGCTTAATCGCCATGGGAATAAACCTCATAAGAAGCAGTAATGAGGGAGAAAATGAGGAAAGGGGTGTGAAATGAGATAGAAAATGAAGGCAGGTGAATGAGAGACAGAAATGTCTGAGAATGAAATGAGATGGAAAATGAAAATACCGAAAGATACTGAGAAAAGTAATGATTCATAAATGACGAAGAATTAAGAAAAAAGAATGAAAGAGTGTAAAGAGGGAAGACTGAATGATAATGAAAATGAAAATCTTAAAAAAAAAAAGAAAGAATGTAAAATGATGATCAAATACGTAGAATTAATGAGGCATATATTTCCCAAACCAGACACAAATACAGCCATAAAATACCAGAATTGATACCCAGTCATAATGAAACGGAAATTATAAGTTAATTGTACCCTTAATATCCGGCTGTACAAATAAAACTTGTTGTGTTATGTTATCAAGCAGCAATAAACGTCATCATAAAGTATATACGAAATAATAACAATAATTCAAAGAAAAGACTATAGTTAAATAGGAGGAATTTATAACGACATGGGATGAATGACAGTGCCAGTTCTTATGTCTCTCTCTCTCTCTCTCTCTCTCTCTCTCTCTCTATATATATATATATATATATATATATATATATATATATATATATATATATATATATATATATATATATATATATATATATATATATATATCCCTGGGGATAGGGGAGAAAGAATACTTCCCACGTATTCCCTGCGTGTCGTAGAAGGCGACTAAAAGGGGAGGGAGCGGGTGGCTGGAAATCCTCCCCTCTCGTTTTTTTTTAATTTTCCAAAAGAAGGAACAGAGAAGGGGGTCAGGTGAGGATATTCCCTCTAAGGCCCAGTCCTCTGTTCTTAACGCTACCTCGCTAATGCGGGAAATGGCGAATAGTATGAAAGAAAGAAATATATATATATATATATATATATATATATATATATATATATATATATATATATATATATATATATATATATATATATATGTGTGTGTGTGTGTGTGTGTGTCTGTGTGTGTGTGTGTGTGTGTGCATTTTAGAAATTACTGGGTACATGTTATATTGTCGACGTATCATTTAGAAACCCCCTTATATACCTGTTTTCTAATGGTGGTTTCCTCAAAGCCATTTCCAAAGACGTTCCACCAAAGCCATGTCTTTTGGAAAAGCGTTTTGACCTGAACAGAGCCATGTCTCAATTCCTTTCAAGGGAGAACATTTCGACTTTGACTCTCGCACACCCAAGATCCCTCAAGACCCCTGTCATTTGAGACCCCCCTCCCCTCTGTCATGTGACATTTATTACTGAGGTGGAGAATGATTCTTGGAGACACACGCTCAGTACGGTCGCTGGTGGAGAGGATGGGTGTCTGTGTGGTGAACGCTGTGTACTGCAGGTCCAGGTAAACGAAGACTTGTGTTGGAGGAGGAAAAGAAGAAATGGAAAATAATATGAAAAAAAAAAATATATATATAATAATATATATATATTAATATATATATATATATATGTATATATATATATATATATACATATGTATTGTTCATATATATATATATATATATATATATATATATATATATATATATGAACAAAGAGCATAGGAACGCGCACCTTCATGTAACATATAAACCTCCAACAGCCAGGATCGAACCCGGGACCCTTGTCCAACAGGCGGGAGCGCTACCGCTAGGCTATGTTCGCTCCTAATAAGCTCCATCAGGCTCTACAAATGCTCTACCAGAGCTCTATCAAAGCCAGCCAGTTTGCCAGGTTTTACCAGGTTTCTATCGAAGCCAGTCATCCAGGCTCTACCAAGCTCTACCAAGGATCTACCATGGCTTTATCAAAGCCAATCAGCCAAGCTCTTCCAGGGCTCTATCAAAGCCAGCCAGCCAGCCAGGTTCTACCAGGCCCTACCAAGGCTCTACCATTGCTCTATCAAAGCCAGCCAGCCAGCCAGGCTCTACCAAGGCTCTACCATTGCTCTATCAAAGCCAGCCAGCCAGCCAGGCTCTACCAAGGCTCTACCATTGCTCTATCAAAGCCAGCCAGCCAGCTAGGCTTTACCAAGGCTCTACCATTGCTCTATCAAAGCCAGCCAGCCATCCAGCTAGGCTCTACCAGGCTCTACCATTGCTCTATCAAAGCCAGCCAGCCAGCCAGGCTCTACCAAGGCTCTACCATTGCTCTATCAAAGCCAGCCAGCCAGCTAGGCTTTACCAAGGCTCTACCATTGCTCTATCAAAGCCAGCCAGCCAGCCAGGCTCTACCAAGGCTCTACCATTGCTCTATCAAAGCCAGCCAGCCAGCCAGGCTCTACCAAGGCTCTACCATTGCTCTATCAAAGCCAGCCAGCCAGCCAGGCTCTACCAAGGCTCTACCATTGCTCTATCAAAGCCAGCCAGCCAGCCAGGCTCTACCAAGGCTCTACCATTGCTCTATCAAAGCCAGCCAGCCAGCCAGGCTCTACCAAGGCTCTACCATTGCTCTATCAAAGCCAGCCAGCCAGCCAGGCTCTACCAAGGCTCTACCATTGCTCTATCAAAGCCAGCCAGCCAGCCAGGCTCTACCAAGGCTCTACCATTGCTCTATCAAAGCCAGCCAGCCAGCCAGGCTCTACCAAGGCTCTACCATTGCTCTATCAAAGCCAGCCAGCCAGCCAGGCTCTACCAAGGCTCTACCATTGCTCTATCAAAGCCAGCCAGCCAGGCTCTACCAAGGCTCTACCATTGCTCTATCAAAGCCAGCCAGCCAGCCAGGCTCTACCAAGGCTCTACCATTGCTCTATCAAAGCCAGCCAGCCAGCCAGGCTCTACCAAGGCTCTACCATTGCTCTATCAAAGCCAGCCAGCCAGCCAGGCTCTACCAAGGCTCTACCATTGCTCTATCAAAGCCAGCCAGCCAGCCAGGCTCTACCAAGGCTCTACCATTGCTCTATCAAAGCCAGCCAGCCAGCCAGGCTCTACCAAGGCTCTACCATTGCTCTATCAAAGCCAGCCAGCCAGCCAGGCTCTACCAAGGCTCTACCATTGCTCTATCAAAGCCAGCCAGCCAGCCAGGCTCTACCAAGGCTCTACCATTGCTCTATCAAAGCCAGCCAGCCAGCCAGGCTCTACCAAGGCTCTACCATTGCTCTATCAAAGCCAGCCAGCCAGCCAGGCTCTACCAAGGCTCTACCATTGCTCTATCAAAGCCAGCCAGCCAGCCAGGCTCTACCAAGGCTCTACCATTGCTCTATCAAAGCCAGCCAGCCAGCCAGGCTCTACCAAGGCTCTACCATTGCTCTATCAAAGCCAGCCAGCCAGCCAGGCTCTACCAAGGCTCTACCATTGCTCTATCAAAGCCAGCCAGCCAGCCAGGCTCTACCAAGGCTCTACCATTGCTCTATCAAAGCCAGCCAGCCAGCCAGGCTCTACCAAGGCTCTACCATTGCTCTATCAAAGCCAGCCAGCCAGCCAGGCTCTACCAAGGCTCTACCATTGCTCTATCAAAGCCAGCCAGCCAGGCTCTACCAAGGCTCTACCATTGCTCTATCAAAGCCAGCCAGCCAGCCAGGCTCTACCAAGGCTCTACCATTGCTCTATCAAAGCCAGCCAGCCAGCCAGGCTCTACCAAGGCTCTACCATTGCTCTATCAAAGCCAGCCAGCCAGCCAGGCTCTACCAAGGCTCTACCATTGCTCTATCAAAGCCAGCCAGCCAGCCAGGCTCTACCAAGGCTCTACCATTGCTCTATCAAAGCCAGCCAGCCAGGCTCTACCAAGGCTCTACCATTGCTCTATCAAAGCCAGCCAGCCAGCCAGGCTCTACCAAGGCTCTACCATTGCTCTATCAAAGCCAGCCAGCCAGCCAGGCTCTACCAAGGCTCTACCATTGCTCTATCAAAGCCAGCCAGCCAGCCAGGCTCTACCAAGGCTCTACCATTGCTCTATCAAAGCCAGCCAGCCAGGCTCTACCAAGGCTCTACCATTGCTCTATCAAAGCCAGCCAGCCAGCCAGGCTCTACCAAGGCTCTACCATTGCTCTATCAAAGCCAGCCAGCCAGCCAGGCTCTACCAAGGCTCTACCATTGCTCTATCAAAGCCAGCCAGCCAGCCAGGCTCTACCAAGGCTCTACCATTGCTCTATCAAAGCCAGCCAGCCAGCCAGGCTCTACCAAGGCTCTACCATTGCTCTATCAAAGCCAGCCAGCCAGGCTCTACCAAGGCTCTACCATTGCTCTATCAAAGCCAGCCAGCCAGGCTCTACCAAGGCTCTACCATTGCTCTATCAAAGCCAGCCAGCCAGGCTCTACCAAGGCTCTACCATTGCTCTATCAAAGCCAGCCAGCCAGGCTCTACCAAGGCTCTACCATTGCTCTATCAAAGCCAGCCAGCCAGCCAGGCTCTACCAAGGCTCTACCATTGCTCTATCAAAGCCAGCCAGCCAGCCAGGCTCTACCAAGGCTCTACCATTGCTCTATCAAAGCCAGCCAGCCAGCCAGGCTCTACCAAGGCTCTACCATTGCTCTATCAAAGCCAGCCAGCCAGCCAGGCTCTACCAAGGCTCTACCATTGCTCTATCAAAGCCAGCCAGCCAGCCAGGCTCTACCAAGGCTCTACCATTGCTCTATCAAAGCCAGCCAGCCAGCCAGGCTCTACCAAGGCTCTACCATTGCTCTATCAAAGCCAGCCAGCCAGGCTCTACCAAGGCTCTACCATTGCTCTATCAAAGCCAGCCAGCCAGCCAGGCTCTACCAAGGCTCTACCATTGCTCTATCAAAGCCAGCCAGCCAGCCAGGCTCTACCAAGGCTCTACCATTGCTCTATCAAAGCCAGCCAGCCAGCCAGGCTCTACCAAGGCTCTACCATTGCTCTATCAAAGCCAGCCAGCCAGGCTCTACCAAGGCTCTACCATTGCTCTATCAAAGCCAGCCAGCCAGGCTCTACCAAGGCTCTACCATTGCTCTATCAAAGCCAGCCAGCCAGCCAGGCTCTACCAAGGCTCTACCATTGCTCTATCAAAGCCAGCCAGCCAGCCAGGCTCTACCAAGGCTCTACCATTGCTCTATCAAAGCCAGCCAGCCAGGCTCTACCAAGGCTCTACCATTGCTCTATCAAAGCCAGCCAGCCAGCCAGGCTCTACCAAGGCTCTACCATTGCTCTATCAAAGCCAGCCAGCCAGCCAGGCTCTACCAAGGCTCTACCATTGCTCTATCAAAGCCAGCCAGCCAGCCAGGCTCTACCAAGGCTCTACCATTGCTCTATCAAAGCCAGCCAGCCAGGCTCTACCAAGGCTCTACCATTGCTCTATCAAAGCCAGCCAGCCAGCCAGGCTCTACCAAGGCTCTACCATTGCTCTATCGAAGCCAGTCATCCAGGCTCTACCAAGCTCTACCAAGGATCTACCATGGCTTTATCAAAGCCAATCAGCCAAGCTCTTCCAGGGCTCTATCAAAGCCAGCCAGCCAGCCAGGTTCTACCAGGCTCTACCAAGGCTCTACCATTGCTCTATCAAAGCCAGCCAGCCAGGCTCTACCAAGGCTCTACCATTGCTCTATCAAAGCCAGCCAGCCAGCCAGCCAGGCTCTACCAAGGCTCTACCATTGCTCTATCAAAGCCAGCCAGCCAGCCAGGCTCTACCAAGGCTCTACCATTGCTCTATCAAAGCCAGCCAGCCAGCTAGGCTTTACCAAGGCTCTACCATTGCTCTATCAAAGCCAGCCAGCCATCCAGCTAGGCTCTACCAGGCTCTACTGGACCTCCACCGGAACTCTATAGAAGCTTTTCAACCAGGATATACCAGAAGCTCTCCAATTACGAAACATGGTCTTACCTTACACCACCTTCTGCCTGCCAGAGTTCATTAGGCTCTATAGAGCTACTCACTCCTTCACTCAACTTATTGCCAATCTCCTCCAAGTACTCTCAGCACCCGTGCAGAAGGGCCTTAAAGAAATGTAATGCTTTCCTTCCATCATGATTATCAGAGAGAGAGAGAGAGAGGGTGTGTGTGTGTGTGTGTGTGTGTGTGTGTGTGTGTGTGTGTGTGTGTGTGTGTGTGTGTGTGTGTGGGTGTGGTTGTTGTGTTCAACAATTAATCCTCATTCGAGGATCAATATTTGAAAAACATTACCGAATTCTGGTATAGAAATCCCAATTGAAATGAAATACTAAGAGAGAAATCAGAAATGGGTTGAAAAGTCAACCTTATGAAAGAAATTCATTTCGAACTCATTTCTTAACCCTGATATATAAACAAGATGTAAACCATCTGCCAGCGCACACTGGGGTTGCAGGGTGTACGAGTGCTCTGGCGCCTCATATTGCTGGATGGTATCGGAGTCAGCTCACGAGATCCAATTATTCTTATCTAAAAGCTTTTCCCGACCATAAATTTCTCTACCAACGCAGCAGTAAACCCCAGTTCAACCTCCCCCCAACCCCCAACCCTCCAGCGGTGTGTGTGTGTGTGTTTCAGATACCTCCAATGCCGTATTTTGACTCTACGTCAGTAGAATATCGGAGCTTCATAATGTCCTTAAAGTAGAAAGGTTACTAGATAGTAGGATATTACATATATATATATATATATATATATATATATATATATATATATATATATATATATATATATATATATATATATATATATATATATATATATATATATATATATATATATATATATATATATATATATATATATATATATATATATATATATATATATATATATATATATATATATATACATACATACATATGTACACTTTTTTGTGTGTGTGTCTGCCTGTCTGTGAATGTGTGTGTGAGATATCCATAAGTTTCCATGTGTGTATATGTATGTCTGTTTGTGCTAATAAACTCCCAAGACCTCATACCAATTGCAGGTGAACCAACACCTTGAACGACATGGACATGGACATACTGTCGTATCCATCTGTGTCATGCATAATGCCTCATCAGCATTACCTCTTCCCTTTCACTCAGGAGAAGGTCTCGTGAGTGTCGCTACGGGCACAGTTTGTAAGACATGCATCCATCTCCTCATCATTGATTCCGGATGCTATTGGATCGTACACAATTCAGCAGCAGGCGACTCTGCTAAACTAAAGGGATTGGAACACATTAAAGTTGACAGATATCCATTTGGACGATCTAGATATCAAATGATATCAAGGATAACGTCAGGGAATTGTGGAGTATATGATATAGACGATGTAAACACACACACACACACACACACACACACACACACACACACACACACACACACACACACACACACACACACACACACACACACACACCAAAATGATGCAAATATAACAAACTTCACGTCAATTATGTTAAAACACATTTACTACAAGAAGTATTTGAGTGAGTCAGATGTTTTATTCTATACCAAATGTAAAAAGACTTGTTTCAGTCTTTTGTTCTGTCTTAAGAAAACTCGGTGAAGTACAATTACTGACGAAAGTTGATGATAAACACTCTACCTTGCTTGAAATATATTGTTTTCTCTATCATATTTACATGTGAAAATTATCTTACAGCTTTTTCAGAATATTTGAATTGATTACTTGATTACTATTATATAAACAAATAAATCATATGAGATATAGAATAATTGAATGACTCTATACATAATATAAGATATAGAATAATCAAATGATTCTATAGATCATATATGATATAGAATAATCAAATGACTCCATAGATCATATATGATATAGATTAATCAAATGACTCCATAGATCATATATGATATAGAGTAATCAAATGACTCTTTAGTCTTGTGATGAAATGATCGATAATATAGATATGACACAGGAAATAATATGAAACAGTACAAATATTACTGAAACAGGGAGAAAATTCTGGGAACTTCCTTCAGTAACTTAAGGTCAACTTGAGGTTAACTTGGCTCCATCTCTGGCTAGAAAACTACCACGGTTTTTGAAAGTTAGCATACTGCTTCCCATTTTCTCTCACGAGTGTTCTTTTGTTCTCTTTGTGTCTGTTGCTTTTTCAAGATGAGCGACTGCATCTCTCTGGCGTTGTGTGTGTGTGTGTGTGTGTGTGTGTGTGTGTGTGTGTGTGTGTGTGTGTGTGTGTGTGTGTGTGTGTGTGTGTGTGTGTGTGTGTGTATTCATGGGGGCTTGTACGTGTATTGTTCTGTGTGTGTGTGTGTGTGTGTGTGTGTGTGTGTGTGTGTGTGTGTGTGTGTGTGTGTGTGTGTGTGTGTGTGTGTGTGTGCGTGTGTTCATGAGGGCTTGTACGTGTATTGCTGTGTGTGTGTGTGTGTGTGTGTGTGTGTGTGTGTGTGTGTGTGTGTGTGTGTGTGTGTGTGTGTGTGTGTGTGTTTTTGTGTGTGTGTGTTTTGTGTGTGTGTGTGTGTGTGTGTGTGTGTGTGTGTGTGTGTGTGTGTGTGTGTGTGTGTTATGTGCCTGTACGTGTATTGCTCTGCGTGTGTGTGTGTGTGTGTGTGTGTGTGTGTGTGTGTGTGTGTGTGTGTGTGTGTGTGTGTGTGTGTGTGTGTGTGTGCCTGTATCGTGGGACCCCGGTCCAGTCCAGCCATATGGCCACGTCACAGATTATAGAATCGCCCGGAAAATTCCATTTTTCTATTTCCAATTCGTTCATGTGTTAATCCTTCCCTTCCTCGCTCTTACAACTTTCCTAGAATAACAACACAGAGTTAATTACTAAATCACCTTACGATTATGATGCTGAAGTAATTAGGGTAGAGTAATGACTTAATTAATGACATTACACCACGCATTACGTTTAATGGATAAAGATATTCAATACTCTGAGGCCTAAAAAAGTAAATTTCATCCCATTATAATTTCATTGTTTAAGAGAGAAAATAAAATTTGTCCTTTTGTTTAGATTTTCTACAACCACAACAACGTGTTTCAGGACTTCATATGAAGGTTATGAGAGATTCAGACATCTGGTAAAATGTCAAAAGATAAAAAAACAGATTTTTTTCAATAAACTTACATCACATTATTTGTATACGAGTGTGCCTCTGATAATTAAAATGTGAAGTTAATGTCTGTGACAGACATGTCTCATCTGATTAGATATATTATTCAGAGCCAAAATCATATATACGAGTAAAATATATCGAGACTTGAAGGGTATACAGGTATTATGAACGCTGGCAATTCGGACTCGTATGTTCTAATCTTTCAATCTATACGCTTGAATGAATGTATTCATGGCAATCTACACACTCCAATGAGCGCATTCAAAGCAAGAGCGGGCGTGTAGACTCCCACCCAAACAAACACAGAATTCGGGACATCTTCATAGGATTCGAATGTCTTCATAGGATTCGAATGTCTGATGTCCACAATCACCCTCCCGTGTTCTGGAATCTATACTCTTCAGGTTCTTGTCAACAAAGAGGCACTGTATGATATCTCCTTTAAGACAATCTCTGCTTGGGTGTGATTCGATTGGTGATTCGATGGGTATGGATTGGACTCGATTGTGAAATTATACTCTGGTAATCCAATCCACGAACCGTGTGTTCCTAGATCGGCTGTGAATCATAGGGCCTTCAGATGAAACAAGAGTTAGGTATTTGACTGTACAAAACTGTACACAAAACGACCATCTGATTGGCCCCTGTAGTTCAGAACGCAGACCACTCCTCTGGTGTAGGATACAGACCACTCCTATTGGTCCAGAATACAGACCACTCCTAGTCTATAGGACCCAGACACCCCTCTTCCTATTATCTAGAACGTGGACCACTTCATTTGTATAGACTCCATACCACAGACCACTCGTATAGGCCTTACACCACTCCAATTATATAGGACCTATTCTATAGGTCCTGGACCATTCCTATACGACCCAAGCGTCTAATATAGTTCCATATAACAGATATATAACGTTACAGAAACCTGCACACCACTGTTTCTAATGTCGGTGAACATTAAAATCATTATTTACAATCAAACTAAAAAGCCTCCTTTTCTTTATTTCACCCAGGGTGAAGGAGGAGCTAAGGACAAACGTTTTAGGAGATTAATACAAGACAAAAGTGGAAAAAAAAATTTTCCACACGTACCATTTCACCTTATATATCACCTCGCCACACCGGGATAAAAAAACCCCACCCACCCACAATGGTCTCTCTGAGAAGAGAGACGAAAAGACCAGTAATGAAGACCAACCCATATCAAGGCATGCATTACATGTATGTACCTCCTGAGTGGGAGGGTCTTCCATTGACATCCCCCGACTATCAAAGGCTGATTTCAATCACAGCTAACAACAAAGTGGCAGTGTTTACAAAGCAGAGAGAGAGAGAGAGATCGTTCGAACGACTGATGTCTCTCTAATTAACTACGCGTTCGAACTATCCATGTGACAAGCCAGGTTTAATTGGCAGTTCCTGTAGGAGTTCATAGCCAACTTCCTATAATAATTCCCACTGTTCAATTTCTCTCCTCTTAACAAAAGCCAAGTTCCAGGAAAGGGTGTGTGTGTGTGTGTGTGTGTGTGTGTGTGTGTGTGTGGGTGTGTGTGTGGTATTTCATAATTCATTGTGTGTGTGTCTCTGTTATTTGGTAATGAGCTATACGATGGTACAGATGAGAAGGAGGCAATCCCCTTGCTTAAGAACTATGTACGTAGGATGTTGTGGTGAGTGTATCAACAATCTTATTGTATAGTGTGTATCTTGGTGTATATTTGCTGGTTGCTAGGCAACCGGTGACTGTTCTGAGGGCTGTGTAATTTCTCCTGTGGCTCGTAGCTTCGTCCTGTTTGCCTCCGAGCGAATTGCACGACCAAACAGACGGAGGGGATCTCACTGTTCATGTTCTTCCCATGTGTGTTCGTATTTCCAACAATCCCTCACCATCTTTATATATATATATATATATATATATATATATATATATATATATATATATATATATATATATATATATATATATATATATATATATATATATATATATATATATATATATATATATATATATATATATAATATATATATATATATATATATATATATATATATATATATATATATATATATATATATATATATATATATATATATATATATATATATATATATATATATATATATATATATATATATATATATATATATATATATATATATATATATATATATATATATATATATATATATATATATATATATATATATATATATATATATATATATATATATATATATTTATATATAGATATATAATGCAAATCCATCAACCTTTTTTATCTAATATGTCTCTTTTTCTTTACCACACACACAGGCCATGGGGGACCACTGTGCGAGAGAGCCAAGCCCGATTGTACAGGAGCTGATTGCACAGAGTGAGTACCGGCCCAGCCTCATGTTCAATACCATAGTTAGAGATAATGTTCTCAACTATGGTTGCTTCAGAATACTCTTCACGTATCATGGAAATTGGAAAGACAAAGAAAAAATCATTTTAACATCTACAACACTCTTATTAACGTGTGTTTATATATATATATATATATATATATATATATATATATATATATATATATATATATATATATATATATATATATATATATATATGTGTGTGTGTGTGTGTATGTGTGTGTGTGTGTGTGTGTCATAATATGACATTATACGAATATGGGACATAGGATTCGAACCGAGGCCCTGAAATAGTGACTTATAGAGATCAGAATGAGTTAAGGTTATGCTTACTGTGTTTTTTTTTCATTCCCGAGCTGAGAACGTAACAACCAGTTCAGTCGTTAGCAATAATGGCTCTTGGAACGCTTGTATATATAACCTGTGATGATTGGTCGATTGTGGGGGATTATATGTATCCTCAGTGGTGATTGGTCGACATGATGGGGATTATATGTACTCTCAATGGTGATTGGACTGCATGTAGGGGTATGTATGTAAGCTCAACGATGATTGGTGTGTGTTTGTGGGGGACTTTTATATACTCTCGATGGCGATTGGTCTATAAGCTGGAGCTTGCTTGTAATCACTACGATAATCTGTCTACTATGTAAACAGGACAATGACTTTTCTTAGAGATAGATAGATAGATAGATAGATAGATAGATAGGCAGGGAGGGGTAGAGAGAGAGAGAGAGAGAGAGAGAGAGAGAGAGAGAGAGAGAGAGAGAGAGAGAGAGAGAGAGAGAGAGAGAGAGAGAGAGAGAGAGAGAGACAGACAGACAGACAGACAGACAAACAGACAATCAGACAGACAGACAGACAGACAGACAGACAGACAGACAGACAGATAGTCTCCAATCAAATTCGTTGTTCCCTGAACCACGACATGTGAGCTGAGTTTGTGATTGGCCAGTTACACTAATTTCTCTTATTTTTCGAGGGTGGGTGGGGAGGGGGAGGGGGAGGGGGTTGTTTACCACTTTCACCCCCCCCCCCCCACCCATTTCAAAAAAAGGAGAGAGATGAATACGCTCCAATAAGTAGGAAGTGGGGGGGGGTAGTGATGCTATTTCCTCTCTCTCTCTCTCTCTCTCTCTCTCTCTCTCTCTCTCTCTCTCTCTCTCTCTCTCTCTCTCTCTCTCTCTCTCTCTCTCTCTCTCTCTCTCTGACGAAGGTTAGGGGAGAGGGAGAGCGAGGTGAGTGGGGGAAGGTGGAGTGAGGTGGAAGGGGGGTTGAAGTTAGGCAGGCAGCGTTCCGGCCCTAACTTTGCACATACACAATCCTTACACCACCAGAACAAGGCCATCCCTTTCAGGGTAGTTTGGTCGTTAGAGAGAAAGTTGTTGTGACCCAGTTCAATATCAGGTGAAATATAGTGAACCAATAATTACTCTCGTCAAATAAGTCTTAATTTACTTCAGAGATGTGAGGAGAGAAAATCTAATATTTAATGTAAATTTGATGTTTATTCGCTAATTGCTTCGTTTATGTGAACATAATTATGGTACGTAGGTATGAAGGGTAGACGATATCACGAGAAATTAATCTGATTCTTAATGTAAATTTGATGTTTAGTCACTAATTACTTCGCTTATATGAACATAATTATGGTATATAGGTATCAGGGATAGATGATATGAGAAAAAAATCTGATTTTTAATGTAAATTTGATGTTTATTCACTAATTACTTCGCTTATATGAACATAATTATGGTATATTGGTATATAGGTATCAGGGATAGATGATATGAGAAAAAAATCTGATTTTTAATGTAAATTTGATGTTTATTCACTAATTACTTCGCTTATATGAACATAATTATGGTATATAGGTATCAGGGATAGATGATATGAGAAAAAAATCTGATTTTTAATGTAAATTTGATGTTTATTCACTAATTCTTATACTAAACATTGCTTGATGCTTATATGTGCATAATTATGTTACTTAAGTGTAAAAGCCTGATGAATGTTTTGCTCTCCTACATATTCACTTAGTGCACTTGCTGGATGAATCAATTTAATCAAATTGCGAAAATTGAGTTAAATGCTGATGTAAACTGCTTGGAACATTATTACTCCGAGAGCGTTTAAATTTGACTAGCAGATTCGGACCCTCTGGACTCTACTAGCAGATTCGTGCCCTCTGGACTCTCACCTCCTCGCTCGCCACTCCTTTACTAACATACTCTCTTGCTCTAACCACCACTTGGACATTTACCTTCCTGCTTCCCTTTACGTCTGTCATAACTCTACTTACCACCACCACACTCGTTCTCACACGAAATAGAAAGAGATAAAGAGACAAAAACCCGAACTTCAAGACAAGAATGAGAGAGACTGGTCACAGAGATGATGATAAACAATATACGTAGATTTAGATATACTAATAAAGCAATACAGAGACAGGTAAAGAAACAAGAGGAAGACGACTGTATAAAAGTGAACACAAAAAATATTCTCAGTAATATTCAGGATAGAACCATTACTTTTTGTCGTTTTACTGAAAACATATGTTCTGTATTTTTCCGGAATATTGAAAACACTGGTATGTATATATATACCATCAGACTGGGGAAGAGCTGTGTGGTTTCAGAAGTGGTAGAGGATGTGTGGATCAGGTGTTTGCTTGAAGAATGTATGTGAGAAATACTTAGAAAAGCAAATGGATTTGTATGTAGCATTTATGGATTTGGAGAAGGCATATGATAGAGTTGATAGAGATGCTCTGTGGAAGGTATTAAGAATATATGGTGTGGGAGGTACGTTGTTAGAAGCAGTGAAAAGAGGGGCAAGTATGCAGTCTGGGAGCTTGGGAAGTGAGTCAGTTGTTGTTCGCTGATCATACAGCGCTGGTGGCTGATTTGCGTGAAAAACTGCAGAAGCTGGTGTCTGAGCTGGGTAAAGTGTGTGAAAGAAGAAATCTGAGAGTAAATGTGAATAAGAGCAAGGTGGGTTGGGCCATTCGTTCTTATGTTTCCTTGCGCTACCTCGCTAACGCGGGAGACAGCGATAAAGCAAAATAAATAAATAAATATATATATATATATATATATATATATATATATATATATATATATATATATATATATATATATATATATATATATATATATATATCATGGTCTAATCTTTTTAGCATGGACCAAACTTCAGAATCGACCAAAAGGCTTAACGTACTGGGGGATATATGACAAACATGTCCTTCGTTAACAACTAAAAAAACGAAGGGAAAAAATGGCTCCATATATATCGAAGTTATTGCACATGTTTTGTGTGATAAAGTAAGGTTTTGGAGGAGAGGGTTACCAGTATGTCTGGTTTGGAGGTGGTTTTTACCAAGCGAGGTAGAAGGGTACACACGTGATATTGCTGGTAGAGATTAACACTTGATACTGACTGGAGGTTAGATTCTTTGAATTACCTTTTATATGTACTTTACCAAAGACTAAGTGATGGTTGAAATATGTGAATTACCTTTCATATGTACTTTACCGAACACTAAGTGATGGTGGAAATATGTGAATTGCCTTTTATATGTACTTTACCTGACACTAACTGGAGGTTAAATTCTGTGAATTACCTTTCACATATACAACAGAAGAGACAATTATATATATCACTCCCTCGACGCAATCATATCTCTTTTCCATCAGTGGGGACTGAGGAGAGAGATCCCAGGATCTTTAAAATTGCTGACATACTGGCTTTTAAAAGAGTGGAATAGACCTGTCGATATTATAAGCTTCGTCTATGAGGAAGGAAGATGATGGGAGCTCCAAGTGACGTGGCCTCGAAGGAGGACAATGATTGGTTCCCTATGTGGCGTTTGACTGCTCATATATATATATACACACACACACACAAAGCCGTCGCCACATTAATTACACTCCCGGAAGGACCTAACCAAGACAGCAACGCCCACTCCACTAACCTACAACCCAACCCACCCACGAACGCCCACCCTGCACCACTACACAAACCACCACATTAGCCACAGTTCCAGAAGGTCACCAACTTTTGCCACCACACCAATCAGAAGGCCTTTGCAGACCACACATTCCTGGAAGCACTCACCCACACCACACACAATATGACTGTGGCGCACCACACAACCAACACACAATAGGACTGTGTCGCACCACACAACCAACACACAATATGACTGTGGCGCACCACACAACCAACACACAATAGGACTGTGTCGCACCACACAACCAACACACAATATGACTGTGGCGCACCACACAACCAACACACAATAGGACTGTGTCGCACCACACAACCAACACACAATAGGACTGTGTCGCACCACACAACCAACACACAATATGACTGTGTCGCACCACACAACCAACACACAATATGACTGTGGCGCACCACACAACCAACACACAATATGAGTGTGGCGCACCACACAACCAACACACAATATGACTGTGGCGCACCACACAACCAACACACAATATGAGTGTGGCGCACCACACAACCAACACACAATATGAGTGTGGCGCACCACACAACCAACACACAATATGACTGTGGCGCACCACACAACCAACACACAATATGAGTGTGGCGCACCACACAACCAACACACAATATGAGTGTGGCGCACCACACAACCAACACAGGATTACCGTGCCTCCCACACCTACCACACACACACACACACACACACACACACACACACACAAGCACACAACCACCACATAACCACAATCATCCCTACCATCATACACCCACCACACAATTCCACAAACCCTAAATACTTCCGTCCCACTTTTTCTCTATATCCCCTACAGGAAATATAGCTATATATATCCCCTATAGGAGATATAGTTCTCTCTCTATATCACATATAGAAGATATAACTTTCTATAGATCCTCTACAGGGATGATTCTCTCTATATATCCCCTATAGGAGATATAGCGCTCTCTATACCCCCTATAGGAGATATAGCGCTTTCTATATCCCCTATAAGTGTTACGGCTTTCTATGTATCACCTATAGGAAATATAGCTCTCTATATAGTTCGTCTATAGGAGACAGTTCTTTCTATGTATCTCCTATAGGAGATATAGCTCCCTATATCCCTATAGGAGATAGTTCTCTATATCTCCTTCAGAAGATATAGCTCTCCCTATATATATATATATATATATATATATATATATATATATATATATATATATATATATATATATATATATATATATATATATATATATATTTTTTTTTTTTTTTTTTTTTTTTTTTTTTTTTATACCTCGTCGCTGTCTCCCGCGGTTGCGAGGTAGCGCAAGGAAACAGACGAAAGAAATGGCCCAACCCCCCCCATACACATGTACATACACACGTCCACACACGCAAATATACATACCTACACAGCTTTCCATGTTTTACCCCGGACGCTTCACATGCCTTGATTCAATCCACTGACAGCACGTCAACCCCTGTATACCACATCGCTCCAATTCACTCTATTCCTTGCCCTCCTTTCACCCTCCTGCATGTTCAGGCCCCGATCACACAAAATCCTTTTCACTCCATCTTTCCACCTCCAATTTGGTCTCCCTCTTCTCCTCGTTCCCTCCACCTCCGACACATATATCCTCTTGGTCAATCTTTCCTCACTCATTCTCTCCATGTGCCCAAACCATTTCAAAACACCCTCTTCTGCTCTCTCAACCACGCTCTTTTTATTTCCACACATCTCTCTTACCCTTACGTTACTTACTCGATCAAACCACCTCACACCACACATTGTCCTCAAACATCTCATTTCCAGCACATCCATCCTCCTGCGCACAACTCTATCCATAGCCCACGCCTCGCAACCATACAACATTGTTGGAACCACTATTCCTTCAAACATACCCATTTTTGCTTTCCGAGATAATGTTCTCGACTTCCACACATTTTTCAAGGCTCCCAAAATTTTCACCCCCTCCCCCACCCTATGATCCACTTCCGCTTCCATGGTTCCATCCGCTGACAGATCCACTCCCAGATATCTAAAACACTTCACTTCCTCCATTTATATATATATATATATATATATATATATATATATATATATATATATATATATATATATATATATATATATATATATATATATACATATATATATATATCCCCTATAAAAGATACAGCTCTAGGGATATAGCTTTCCCTATATCCCTTATAGGAGATATAGCCCTATCTATATCTCCCCCGTAGGAGTCCAGAAATACGCGAGGTTAGCGGGAGCAATTAATTCCGTTTTTCTCTGACACAGAAGGAAATGTTTTAGTGTTAACTTTCCCCATAAATATGTTAAGAGTGCTGGAGAAATATGTAATCTCCCTTGCGAGAAATTTTGCGTTTAAAGTGAAAGTTTCAGTTCATTTGAAGGTCGCACGAAACCATCTCTTGCGATTTATTAAGTATACTTAAACTCTACTTAAGGATTGGGATGAAGAGAGACTCTGTAATCGAACAAAGAAAAGTTTTTTTTTAGAAAAAACGAGATTATAAACAGACCAGACCAGACTGGACACCGACGAAAAATGAATAAATTAAAAAAAAAGATAGAATTAATAACAAAAAAAATATATATGGCCAGAATGTTACACCTTATATATATATATTTTCTTTTTTTCGACCAAAAAAACCCTCAAACCACAACCTTAAAACTTCACAAAAAGAAAAGGCAAGTCTGTTTTAGAAATTCTCTCACAGACGACAAATAAAGATTTCCAGATCTAGTTGCTTAAGTTCGCACAGGGTCGAGGGTATAGGTTCGAATCCTGATTACGGCAGTCGGTCCCACAGTCAACCCAGCTGTTCATCCACCTTTGGGGTTTGGTCGAAAAAAATAGCCACCTGGCTCAGGCTATGGTATATATATATATATATATATATATATATATATATATATATATATATATATATATATATATATATATATATATATATATATATATATATATATATAAAGATATGTAGGCTCAGAGAAAATATAAAAAAAAAAAACTCCCCGTTTTCTCTCCCAGTTGAGTTTTTGGCATTTAAAGTTTAACGAGGGTGCGCGGCTTAGCCGGGCGGTGAATGCTTAACGAGGCGTCACCGTCGAGCCTAAGAGGGAATGCTTAACGAGCTATGACCATGGGTAACGTAACAAGCGGCTGTAGGAATGTAGAGAACGTGTTTGACACACGAAAGCCTTGTGGGGTCATGCTAATGGGTGGCCATGCTTGGGGTTGTAGACGAAGTCTTAACATAGCCATTAAAAGGGATAACAAAGGTCTTAACATAGCCATTAAAAGGGATAACAAAGGTCTTAACATAGCCATTAAAAGGGATAACATAGCTAGATTACAAGTGTCTACAAGAATCTACAAGCAAGTCTTGAAAATTACCATGCTGGGTAGCGAAGCAACGTGAACCTTATGCCAGCTACAGCTGCTTGTAAATGAGGTCTTAACATTGCCATTAAAAGGGATAACAAAGGTCTTAACATAGCCATTAAAAGGGATAACAACGCTAGACTACAAGCGTCTACAGGAAATCTACAAGCGAGTCTTTAACATTGGCGTAAAGGATAGCATAGCTAAACTACAAGACTCTACAAGCGAGTCTTTAGCATGACCATGCTGGGTTGTAGCTTCTGTGGCTACAAGAGCTTGTAATTTTGAGCTATTTTTAACATGAAGTCACTTTTAGCTGTGGCCAACCAGCTGGTTAAATATAGTTAAGTTAACCAGCTACCAAATAGACTGGGCTATGTTGACCATACACTTAAATCTAACTGTCTGAATCAACCTCTTGAATTCAGCTATCTTAATCAACCACTTAGATTTAACTGTCTTGATCAACCACTTAAATCTAGCTAACTTAATGATCCACTTGAATCTAGCTATCTTAATCAACCACTTAAATTTAACTGTCTTAATCAACCACTTTTATGTAGTTATCTTAATCAACTACTTAAATCTGTCTTAAGCAGTCACTTAAATCTGGCTCTCTTAATCAACCACTTCAATCTAGTCATCTTAATCTACCACTCAAATTACCTGCTTTAATCAGTCACTTAACTCAACTACTTAAATCCTAACTACTTAAATCTGACTGTGGTAAGGGACCAGATAAACCCTTACCTCTACCTCAGTCCTGTGTTTCCCCTTAAGTCTATCTTCATCATCAACAGCTTTAACAAAATCTCAGTGGCTTTATCCCCTTTAATTAACCTTTCTCTTTTATGGTAACCCCTTAAGGTATATCTCCCTCACTCTAACCCTCAGTATATTCATAGATATACCCGAGTATACTTCACTATTCATAGATATACCCGGGTGTACTCCACTATTCATAGATATACCCGAGTATACTTCACTATTCATAGATATACCCGAGTATACTCCACTATTCATAGATATACCCGAGTATACTTCACTATTCATAGATATACCCGAGTATACTTCACTATTCATAGATATACCCGAGTATACTCCACTATTCATAGATATACCCGAGTATACTTCACGATTCATAGATATACCCGAGTATACTTCACGATTCATAGATATACCCGAGTATACTCCACTATTCATAGATATACCCGAGTATACTTCACGATTCATAGATATACCCGAGTATACTTCACGATTCATAGATATACCCGAGTATACTCCACTATTCATAGATATACCCGAGTATACTTCACGATTCATAGATATACCCGAGTATACTTCACGATTCATAGATATACCCGGGTGTACTCCACTATTCATAGATATACCCGAGTATACTTCACTATTCATTGATATACCCGAGTATACTTCACGATTCATAGATATACCCGGGTGTACTCCACTATTCATAGATATACCCGAGT
>NC_092267.1:5180039-5190039 GCF_036320965.1 Panulirus ornatus | reverse complement strand
GATCACACAAAATCTTTTTCACTCCATCTTTCCACCTCCAATTTGGTCTCCCACTTCTCCTCGTTCCCTCCACCTCCGACACATATATCCTCTTGGTCAATCTTTCCTCACTCATTCTCTCCATGTGCCCAAACCATTTCAAAACACCCTCTTCTACTCTCTCAACCACGCTCTTTTTATTTCCACACATCTCTCTTACCCTTACGTTACTTACTCGATCAAACCACCTCACACCACACATTGTCCTCAAACATCTCATTTCCAGCACATCCACACTCCTGCGCACAACTCTATCTATAGCCCACGCCTCGCAACCATACAACATTGTTGGAACCACTATTCCTTCAAACATACCCATTTTTGCTTTCCGAGATAATGTTCTCGATTTCCACACATTCTTCAAGGCTCCCAGGATTTTCGCCCCCTCCCCCACCCTATGATTCACTTCCACTTCCATGGTTCCATCCGCTACCAGATCCACTCCCAGATATCTAAAACACTTTACTTACTCCAATTTTTCTCCATTCAAACTTACCTCCCAATTGACTTGACCCTCAACCCTACTGTACCTAATAACCTTGCTCTTATTCACATTTACTCTTAACTTTCTTCTTTCACACACTTTACCAGACTCAGTCACCAGCTTCTGCAGTTTCTCACATGAATCAGCCACCAGCGCTGTATCATCAGCGAACAACAACTGACTCACTTCCCAAGCTCTCTCATCCCCAACAGACTTCATACTTGCCCCTTTTTCCAAAACTCTTGCATTTACCTCCCTAACAACCCCATCCATAAACAAATTAAACAACCATGGAGACATCACACACCCCTGCCGCAAACCTACATTCACATATATATATATATATATATATATATATATTTATATATATATATATATATATATATATATATATATATATATATATATATATATATATATATTACATATATCTAGCTTAGCTCTTGATTCATATAGATATTGGAAACCCATATTCCATTTGGAAAGAGAATGTAGACTGGAGGATATGGCTTCGCTTTTGAAAAGTTTGAAAAAGAAAAAAGAAAGAATTTTCAATATGTGTGAAAACCTGGTAAAAATGAAATCCTTTGGGAAGGAATTGATACTTCACAGGTGGGCAGGGGAGAGAAAGCTGTCGAGCAGACTGAGGTTGTAGGAGAGGTGGGGAGGTAGATTGACGTGTAGATGTGGTGGGGAGGTAGATTGGGAGTGTAGATGTAGTGGGGGAGGTAGACTGGGAATGTAGATGTGGTGGGGGAAAGTAGAGTGGATGTTTGGATGTGATCGGGAGGTAGATTGTGAGTGTGAGTGTGGTGAATGTGGTGAATGTAGATTTGGAATGTAGATGTGGTGGGGAAGGTAGAGTGTGTGTTTGGATGTGGTGGGGAGGTAGATTAGGAGTGTAGATGGAGTGGGGAGGTAGATTTTGAAATGCTATCTGCTGGCTGTGTGCGCCTGTTGGGACATGACCGGTGTAGACCCCGCTGCTCACCAACGTGAGACGAAGGGTGTTCAAGTACATAGTATTTGAATAGCTATTTCCTATTAGCCAGGCCCATAGCCTAGCGGTTAGCATTCCCGCATGTGGCACAGGGGTCCCGGGTTCGATCCTGGCTGTTGGAGGTTTGTATGATATATATATATATATATATATATATGTATATATATATATATATATATATATATATATATATATATATATATATATATATATATATATATATATATATATATATATATATGTATGTATATATATCAGGATAACACTATCATATCAAGATACAATCGTGGAGATAAGGTCGACTTCTCCCTGCGAGTGGCGTACCATTTCCGCCCTTTGTGACCTCGCTCTCTTCTTCTCCTTCTTGTTTTTTTCTTTCTCTCCTATGATGGAGTGAGGGGGGAGGAAGGGGGGGGTTATGAGGAAGGGTTAATCAAACGAGTGTGTGGTTGACAGCTCCTGCTTCAGTTGTACCAGGAGGAGGGAGGCAGTGGTCTTGCCCCACACACACACACACACACACACACACACACACACACACAGAGTTTGTTCCCGGCCACAAAAAAAACCTTTTTTTTTTCTTAATCTTCTCATTCTATTGAACATTCCTGCGATAGTGGATTTGGTTGTTCCCCCCCCACCCACCCTCCTTTCTCTCCCACGGTAGTGTATATTTTCCCACGGTCGGTCCGTTCATTCCCACGGCGGGGTATATTTTCCCACGGTTGGTCCGTTGTCTCTCCCACGGTAGGGTATATATTCCCACGGTACGTCCGTTCATTCCCACGGTAGACCGATTCTCTCTCCCACGCTAGTGTACATTTTCCCACGGTAGACCCTCTTTCTCCCACGCTAGTGTACATTTTCCCACGGTAGACCCTCTTTCTCCCACGCTAGCTTACATTTTCCCACGGTAGACCCTCTTTCTCCCACGCTAGTACACATTTTCCCACGGTAGACCCTCTTTCTCCCACGCTAGTGTACATTTTCCCACGGTAGGCTCACGTGTTACATTTTCTTTCTTGGCGTTCTCACGTTCCATACACTCAGGTCAAGCTAAGAATCAACTCCAGAAACAAACAATCAAACAAACAAACAACCTCACCACGAACCAAAAAAAATCTCCACAAATCCTCCCCTCCTTTAGTATCACTTTCAAAAAAGTTGTAGAAGACGAAAGAGCCAAACAAGGACATTAACACGCTCGCGAGAACCACAAATGACCATCTTCAAGTCATAAATTACTATGATAACAATGATAAATTGCATTATCAAACAAATAATTATGATAATGATTAATCGCATTATCAAACAAATAATTATGATAATAATAACAAATTGCATTATCAATGTATCAAATTATAATTCTCACTTATTTTTCTTTTCTTTCTTTTTCCTTTGATTTCAGATGACATATACGGCCCCAGGTTCGCCATCAGGGAAGATACAGTCATCATCGTCTCACACCATCAAGGTAAGTGGAGGTCCAACCTACTCCTTGACGTAAGTGGAGGGTCAACCTACTCCTTGGCGTAAGTGGAGGGTCAACCTACTCCTTGACGTAAGTGGAGGGTCAACCTACTCCTTGACGTAAGTGGAGGGTCAACCTACTCCTTGACGTAAGTGGAGGTCCAACCTACTCCTTGACGTAAGTGGAGGTCCAACCTACTCCTTGACGTAAGTGGAGGCTCAACCTACTCCTTGACGTAAGTGGAGGTCCAACCTACTCCTTGACGTAAGTGGAGGCTCAACCTACTCCTTGACTTAAGTGGAGGGTCAACCTACTCCTTGACGTAAGTGGAGGCCCAACCTACTCCTTGACGTAAGTGGAGGTCCAACCTACTCCTTGACGTAAGTGGAAAGTCAACCTACCCCTTGACGTAAGTGGAAAGTCAACCTACTCCTTGACGTAAGTGGAGGTCCAACCTACTCCTTGACGTAAGTGGAGGTCCAACCTACTCCTTGACGTAAGTGGAAAGTCAACCTACTCCTTGACGTAAGTGGAGTTTCAACCTACTCCTTGACTGAGTCTCACCTCCAACATCAATATGGGGTAGAGTCGATCTCATGAGGAAGTGAGTATCAGCGAAGCTAAAATGTTTGGATCCAACAAATTCATTTGCCCCTTCGTCCTGAGGGTGTATTTTTCCAAGTGTAGATGAGTGTAGATATACGTAGATAAGTGTAGATATACGTAGATAAGTGTAGATATACGTAGATTTCAGTTAAGCTAGAATGTTGGATGCACCAGATTCATTTGCCCTTTAGTCCTAAGGGTGTATTTCTCCAAGTGTAGATGAGTGTAGATATACGTAGATAAATGTAGATATACGTAGATAAGTGTAGGTATATGTAGATAAGTGTAGGTATATGTAGATAGTTCTGTGTTCTACATCTACAAGTTAGTCAAAGTGGTGGGTGGTTGATGTATTCTTATATTCACTTTACAGGCATTTTTTCAGTGTGTGCGTGTTTATGTGTGTGTGTGTGTGTGTGTGTGTGTGTGTGTGTGTGTGTGTGTGTGTGTGTGTGTGTCTGTGTCTGTGTGTGTGTGTGTGTGTGTGTGTGTGTGTGTGTGTGTGTCTGTGTGTGTGTATGTGTATATGTGTGTGTGTGTGTGTGTGTGTGTGTGTGTGTGTGTGTTACTTACGCTCTGTCTGTGTCAATCACACACCATCTGTGTTACGTACGAACCGTCTCTGTTAGTTCGCGCACCATCTGTGTTAATGCACGCACCATCTGTGTTAATCACGCACCATCTGTGATCCACCGCAGCACAGATGGTCGAGCAGGAGCCAAGCTGGCTCGAATCCCACTAATTAGAAGGAACCACTCGAGCTTTATGAACGAAGTCGGTGAATGAAAAAATTTCTTTCATTTTTTTTTTCTTTCTTTTCAATGAAAGCAGGGAAGACCTCGCCAGGACGCGGTCAACTGCGTGCTTTCATATATGTTTATTTATGATTAACACCCCCCCACCCCCCACCCCCCACCCCCAAGACCGTTTTCTGTGAAAGAAAACTGGGGCAACCCACAACCGATTTCTGTGAGGGAGAACTGGGGTGTTACACCAAGGGTCACACATGAACGCGTGATCAAGTGTATTCCTATGAGTCCACGGGGGAAATGGAACACGATAAGTTCCCAAGTGCACTTTCGTGTCATAATCACATCATCAGGGGAGACACAAGAGAGAAATATAACAGTCAGTTGATATACATCGAAGAGACGTAGTTACGACTGAATTTGGTAAATAAGTGTACTTGATATATATATATATATATATATATATATATATATATATATATATATATATATATATATATATATATATATATATATATATGTATATATATATATATATATATATATATATATATATCGTACTATTCGCCATTTCCCGCATTAGCGAGGTAGCGTTAAGAACAGAGGATTGAGCCTTTGAGGGAATATCCTCACTTGACCCCATTCTCTGTTCCTTCTTTTGGAAATTTAGAATATATATATATATATATATATATATATATATATATATATATATATATATATATATATATATATATATATATATATATATATATATATCATTCCAAATACTGTAAAAAATAGACAATGAGTATTGCAATTTTCTCTGAGCGTGTGGACATTCGAGATGTGACAACGTCGGACACAGTACAAAACTTTACCGGCACTTGGTACAAACTTGCTGAGGACCATCACTGCATTGGGAAATCACCGTCGCCCAGGGCGTCTCCTCCTCCCGCAGATATTACAAGATTATCCTCCCTCAGTCCTAGTGGTTAGAGGGTCCGCTCGCTTACACTACAGCGAGAGGACCATTGTTGTTGTTCTTGTCTTCCTCCTCCTCCTCATACATACATATATATATATATATATATATATATATATATATATATATATATATATATATATATATATATATATATATTCGTTCAGACGAAAAGACATTGGCCAATATGAACAGCCAGCTTGCCAGTGAGTAAGTGGTCATGGAAAGAAAAAATGAGGAGTTATCTCTCTCTCTCTCTCTCTCTCTCTCTCTCTCTCTCTCTCTCTCTCTCTCTCTCTCTCTCTCTCTCTCTCTCTCTCTCTCTCTCTCCGTCCGCCATGCATTGCGACACGCGTCTCATGTCTCCTTTTTGGCGATGGAGACCTGTTAGCTGGCGAGGGAGGCGGCGAAGCAAACCCAGCGCTCGCCAAGTTCCCAAGTGCACTTTCGTGTCATAATCACATCATCGGGGGGAGACACAAGAGGGAAATATAACAGTCAGTTGATATACCACGAAGATACGTAGCTAAGACGCCATAGATAGGTAAATAGATAGATGGATGGATAGATAGAAAGATAGATAAATAGATAGATAGATAGATAGATAGATAGATACAGATAGACTCTTCCACTGAACACGGACACAATATGATCAAAAAGCAACGAAGTTAACTTACCATAAGGGCCTCGTAGAATCATCTCTTCCCATAACCCACAAAAAACTGTATATTTCAGAAGCATATTACCCACGCCCCCCTCACCCACCCCCACCCCCTCAGGCGTTGCGTAATACGTGAGATATCATCTAATTACCGAAATATATTATACGCATAAGACTGTCTGCGTAGGGCGGCCAATTAACAGGCTCGTTAGAGAGGGAGTGGGAGGAGGCGTGTATGTTAAAATTATGCTTCTCGGTTTTATTTAAGTATGTGGTGGAAGGCATGATGCGAAGAACATGACTGAGGTAGACGTTAATGAAGAACGCTGAACAAACAGGAAAATGACACATAGTCACACTCCAGAACATGACTGAAGAACATTTCACAGACAGGAAGGTGCTAAGAACATGACTCAGGAACATTCCACAGATAGGAAAGTGACTTTTAGTCACACTCTAGAACATGACTGAGGAAGAACATGACTGAAGAACATTCTACAGACATGAAGGTGAGAAGAACATGACTGAGGAACATTCCAAAGACAGGAAAGTGACTTTAAGTCGCACTCCAGAACATGACTGAGGAAGAACATGACTGAAGAACATTTCACAGACAGGAAAGTGACTTTTAGTCACACTCCAGAACATGACTGAGGAAGAACATGACTGAACAACATTTTACAGACAGGAAAGTGACTCATAGTCACATTCTTAAACATGACTGACACTCACAAAATACTCTACAGGCAAAGATAACAAAAGACATGTTATTTACAACGATGGAGTTTCGAGGTTGTGGTTGTAAACAACCTCTTCCATTACGTGTGGAATGCGTTCTTCACCCTTCCGTTAAAGGGGCACTGGAGGTTAGAAGGTGGGGAAAAAAAAGAAAAGGGAGGGAGGGGGGGTTATATTTACGAGGGAATTTGTTGGTTAGGCGGCTTCTAAGAGATATTAATATTTCAGTGGAGGGGAGAGCCTCCTCTCACCATGTCCTCAGTGCAGCCACGCCAACAGCACTTGACGTAGGAGCTGTTGTGGCCGCCAGGAAGGAATGTTTATCGTCGAACAAAAGAATGGAATTTTACTCTTTTTTCTCTTTATGCTTAACCGCCGTTTTCCTCGTCAGCGAGGTAGCGCCAGGAAACAGACGGAGAAAGACTCATTCACTCATATGTACACGTATATACACGCACGCTCATACACGTATATATATATATATATATATATATATATATATATATATATATATATATATATATATATATATATATATATATATATATATATATATATATATATATATATATATATATATATACATATATATATATATATATATATATATATATATATATATATATATATTTTTTTTTTTTTTTTTTTTTTTTTTTATACTTTGTCGCTGTCTCCCGCGTTTGCGAGGTAGCGCAAGGAAACAGACGAAAGAAATGGCCCAACCCCCCCCCCCCATACACATGTACATACACACGTCCACACACGCAAATATACATACCTACACAGCTTTCCATGGTTTACCCCAGACGCTTCACATGCCTTGATTCAATCCACTGACAGCACGTCAACCCCTGTATACCACATGACTCCAATTCACTCTATTTCTTGCCCTCCTTTCACCCTCCTGCATGTTCAGGCCCCGATCACACAAAATCTTTTTCACTCCATCTTTCCACCTCCAATTTGGTCTCCCTCTTCTCCTCGTTCCCTCCACCTCCGACACATATATCCTCTTGGTCAATCTCTCCTCACTCATTCTCTCCATGTGCCCAAACCATTTCAAAACACCCTCTTCTGCTCTCTCGACCACGCTCTTTTTATTTCCACACATCTCTCTTACCCTTACGTTACTTACTCGATCAAACCACCTCACACCACACATTGTCCTCAAACATCTCATTTCCAGCACATCCATCCTCCTGCGCACATCTCTATCCATAGCCCACGCCTCGCAACCATACAGCATTGTTGGAACCACTATTCCCTCAAACATACCCATTTTTGCTTTCCGAGATAATGTTCTCGACTTCCACACATTTTTCAAGGCTCCCAAAATTTTCGCCCCCTCCCCCACCCTATGATCCACTTCCGCTTCCATGGTTCCATCCGCTGACAGATCCACTCCCAGATATCTAAAACACTTCACTTCCTCCAGTTTTTCTCCATTCAAACTCACCTCCCAATTGACTTGACCCTCACCCCTACTGTACCTAATAACCTTGCTCTTATTCACATTTTATATATATATATATATATATATATATATATATATATATATATATATATATATATATATATATATATATATATATATATATGGGAGGGTATTGATTGAGAGGGTGAAGGCATGTACAGAGCATCAGATTGGGGAAGAGCAGTGCGGTTTCAGAAGTGGTAGAGGATGTGTGGATCAGGTGTTTGCTTTGAAGAATGTATGTGAGAAATACTTAGAAAAGCAAATGGATTTGTATGTAGCATTTATGGATCTGGAGAAGGCATATGATAGAGTTGATAGAGATGCTCTGTGGAAGGTATTAAGAATATATGGTGTGGGAGGAAAGTTGTTAGAAGCAGTGAAAAGTTTTTATCGAGGATGTAAGGCATGTGTACGTGTAGGAAGAGAGGAAAGTGATTGGTTCTCAGTGAATGTAGGTTTGCGGCAGGGATGTGTGATGTCTCCATGGTTGTTTAATTTGTTTATGGATGGGGTTGTAAGGGAGGTAAATGCAAGAGTCCTGGAAAGAGGGGCAAGTATGAAGTCTGTTGGGGATGAGAGAGCTTGGGAAGTGAGTCAGTTGTTGTTCGCTGATGATACAGCGCTGGTGGCTGATTCATGTGAGAAACTGCAGAAGCTGGTGACTGAGTTTGGTAAAGTGTGTGGAAGAAGAAAGTTGAGAGTAAATGTGAATAAGAGCAAGGTTATTAGGTACAGTAGGGGTGAGGGTCAAGTCAATTGGGAGGTGAGTTTGAATGGAGAAAAACTGGAGGAAGTGAAGTGTTTTAGATATCTGGGAGTGGATCTGTCAGCGGATGGAACCATGGAAGCGGAAGTGGATCATAGGGTGGGGGAGGGGGCGAAAATTTTGGGAGCCTTGAAAAATGTGTGGAAGTCGAGAACATTATCTCGGAAAGCAAAAATGGGTATGTTTGAGGGAATAGTGGTTCCAACAATGTTGTATGGTTGCGAGGCGTGGGCTATGGATAGAGATGTGCGCAGGAGGATGGATGTGCTGGAAATGAGATGTTTGAGGACAATGTGTGGTGTGAGGTGGTTTGATCGAGTAAGTAACGTAAGGGTGAGAGAGATGTGTGGAAATAAAAAGAGCGTGGTTGAGAGAGCAGAAGAGGGTGTTTTGAAATGGTTTGGGCACATGGAGAGAATGAGTGAGGAGAGATTGACCAAGAGGATATATGTGTCGGAGGTGGAGGGAACGAGGAGAAGAGGGAGACCAAATTGGAGGTGGAAAGATGGAGTGAAAAAGATTTTGTGTGATCAGGGCCTGAACATGCAGGAGGGTGAAAGGAGGGCAAGAAATAGAGTGAATTGGAGTCATGTGGTATACAGGGGTTGACGTGCTGTCAGTGGATTGAAGCAAGGCATGTGAAGCGTCTGGGGTAAACCATGGAAAGCTGTGTAGGTATGTATATTTGCGTGTGTGGACGAGTGTATGTACATGTGTATGGGGGGGGGGGTTGGGCCATTTCTTTCGTCTGTTTCCTTGCGCTACCTCGCAAACGCGGGAGACAGCGACAAAGTATAAAAAAAAAAAAAAAAAAAAAAAAAAAAATATATATATATATATATATATATATATATATATATATATATATATATATATATATATATATATATATATATATATATATATATCCCCTTGTCCATCCTAGGTTATCCATTCCCTTGTCCACCCTAAGCTAAAAACTCATCAGCTTTGATGTCGTTCATCCTGGTATAAGACTTTTGTTGTCCCCTGCCATTCCCAGGATGAGGGACGACGCTTTGTCTTT
>NC_092267.1:5167539-5177539 GCF_036320965.1 Panulirus ornatus | reverse complement strand
CTGTCATGTCATATGACAAGTGGGGGGAGGAGGGAGGAAGGTGGTAGGGAGAAGGGGAGGAGAAAGGATAAGGGTGGAGAAAGATAGGGAGGGAGACTGAGACAGAGAGAGAGAGAGAGAGAGAGAGAGAGAGAGAGAGAGAGAGAGAGAGAGAGAGAGAGAGAGAGAGAGAGAGATGGGAAGTGTTCATTTTGCAATAGGCATATCCCCACGCCAAGACCCAGTGACAGTAATTACATTTAACGACCCCTCCCTCCCTCTCCCCTCCCCCTCCCTTGGAGGCCTGAACTATGGACGCAACGACCCCCCTCCCGCCCCACCTCCCTCTCCCTTGGAGGCCTGGACTATGGGCGTAACCAGGTAATAACTGAAGGCTATTATGAACCTCGTTACTCACTGTCCAAAGAGGTAGTTACGAGATGACGAAACACCTATCGTACCGGGTGCAACAGAAAGGATTCAACACCTTTTTGTTTTTTGTAACTTCGACGTCAGAATTCTTCGTTTTTCATTAATAGGAAGACAATATATCACAGAAGTCCACTAGGGAGTTGGTCTTATTGTCCGAAAACACCCCACGCCCCCAGACATATATATATATATATATATATATATATATATATATATATATATATATATATATATATATATATATATATATATATATATATATATATATATATAGGGGAGTAAGAATACTTCCCACGTATTCCCTGCGTGTCGTAGAAGGCGACTAAAAGGGGAGGAGCGGGGGGCTGGAAACCCTCCCCTCTCAATTTTTTTTTAATTTTCCAAAAGAAGGAACAGAGAAGGGGGCCAGGTGAGGATATTCCCTCAATGGCCCAGTCCTCTGTTCTTAACGCTACCTCGCTAACGCGGGAAATGGCGAATAGTTTGAAAAAAAAAAAAATATATATATATATATATATATAAATACCCCCTCTCCCCAAGACATATATATATATATATATAAAAACACCCCCACGCCCCCAACATATATATATAGAAACACCCCACACCCCCAGACATATATATATATATATATATATATATATATATATATATATATATATATATATATATATATATAAACACCCCACTCCACCCCCCCGACATATATATATATATATATATATATATATATATATAATAAGGTGGAAGGATCTCGTAATATAAAGAACGAGCACTTTAGCTCGATCCTTTTAGATTGCGGTAGATCCCATGGAGAGAGAGACTCGAGATTCTCCACCATCTCTTCGAAAGGCGTTGAATCCACGAGAATCCCCCAATGAAAACAGAGACGCGTTGAGAATCAATGGAAAAAAAAATCCCCTCTTTATCTGACGCGAAGAATCCACTCGTAGAATCCCCTTACAGCCTTTTGGGATACCATTAAGAATGGATGATGATCCACCACCATCCACTGAATAGCCACTGAGACGAGAAAACGGGGTCTTGGAAAAAGACCTTTTTACCAGTGGTTTCTTGGGCGCCTCATTCAGCGAGGCGTGGCACGTTTCCTCAATGGCCCATGGTGCTGGCTTCTTCAACCGTGTTGCTGACCTATACACAAGTTCCCTCCTCCTACTCCCACACCACCAGCAGGAGCTCCCTCCTCCTACTGCCACACCACCAGCAGGAGCTCCCTCCTCCTACCACACCACCAGCAGGAACTCCCTCCTCCTACTACCACACCACCAGCAGGAACTCCCTCCTCCTACCACACCACCAGCAGGAGCTCCCTTCTCCTACCACACCACCAGCAGGAACTCCCTCCTCCTACCACACCACCAGCAGGAACTCCCTCCTCCTACCACACCACCAGCAGGAACTCCCTCCTCCTACCACACCACCAGCAGGAACTCCCTCCTCCTACCACACCACCAGCAGGAACTCCCTCCTCCTACCACACCACCAGCAGGAACTCCCTCCTCCTACCACACCACCAGCAGGAACTCCCTCCTCCTACCACACCACCAGCAGGAACTCCCTCCTCCTACCACACCACCAGCAGGAGCTCCAGGCTCTCGCCAACGCCAGAGATGACATAAGATTACGACTCTAGTGACGGGCGCGCGCGCGCGCGTGTGTGTGGGTAGGGGTGGGGGGTGGAGGGGGGGTAACACAAGGGCTCTTGTCTCGAGCCATACAGAAGACCATCATCTACCGCTCACCTGGCGCCTGAGGAAGGTTATCTCAAGCCTGTGACTTACGTGATCCAGAAGGTAATTCTAGAGGCAGACTTTTGGTAACGCTGAGAGAAAGACCACATGGCCATTACCACTGGTGGACCACACGGCCATTACCACTGGTGGACCACATGGCCATTACCACTGGTGGACCACAAGGCCATTACCACTGGTGGACCACATGGCCATTACCACTGGTGGACCACAGGGCCATTACCACTGGAGGACCACACGGCCATTACCACTGGTGGACCACAGGGCCATTACCACTGGAGGACCACACGGCCATTACCACTGGTGGACCACACGGCCATTACCACTGGTGGACCACAGGGCCATTACCACTGGTGGACCACAGGGCCATTACCACTGGTGGACCACAGGGCCATTACCACTGGAGGACCACAGGGCCATTACCACTGGTGGACCACACGGCCATTACCACTGGTGGACCACAGGGCCATTACCACTGGTGGACCACAGGGCCATTACCACTGGTGGACCACAGGGCCATTACCACTGGAGGACCACATGGCCATTACCACTGGTGGACCACAGGGCCATTACCAGTGGTGGACCACACGGCCATTACCACTGGAAGACCACAGGGCCATTAAGATGGAGGGAATGGCTGTTCCCTCTCTCACTCCCTCCCTCACTCCCTCCCTCCTTCCCTCCCTCCCTCTTTCCTTCTCTCTCTCTCTCTCTCTCTCTCTCTCTCTCTCTCTCTCTCTCTCTCTCTCTCTCTCTCTCTCTCTCTCTCTCTCTCTCTCTCAGCTGACGAACCTTAGATCAAACGTGAATACGTTATGAATAACATAGCCTCAATAGGAACCAAATATACATGAATCTATATAAAGACAATGAATAAATCTTAAAAGAAAAAAACATATCTTAAAGGCATGCCCCTAAACTTGACAATATCCTAAAGGCACGTTCATAGTACCTGGAAATATCCTGAAATCACGTACGTAATGCATGGGAATATCCTAAAAGAACGCTCATAATTCTTGAGAATATCCTACAGGCATGTTCACAATGGCCAGGAATATCCTAAAGGCACGTTCATAATTGCTGGTAATGTCCTAAAGTCACGTTCATAATACCTGCTGACATCCTAAAGGGACGTTCATAGTATCTTGGAATATCCTAAAGGCACGTTCATAATGCCTGGTAATGTCCAAAAGGCACGTTCCTAATGTCTGGTAATATCCTAAAGGCACGTTCATAATACCTCCTAATATCCTAAAGGCACGTTCATATTACCTGCTAATATCCTAAAGGCACGTTCACAATACCTGCTAATATCCTAAAGGCACGTTCATAATACCTGCTAATATCCTAAAGGCACGTTCATAAATGGCTGGTAATATCCTAAAGGCACGTTCATAATGGCCCGGGGGGGAGGGGAGTGAGTTAGTGTTGATGTGTGGCGTCTTCTGCAGCAGGAGGAGCGGCTGCGTCTTTAACTTATTGTGTATTCATGGCTGTGACCGCCAGTTCTCACTGTAAACAAACTCGGACAGTCCAGCTGCTGTTAAGACACATGTTCTCTTGGGAGACTTTGACCAACAGAGAGGTAACTGGCCATGAGAACCCAGTATATAACAACCTCACTCGAAAGCCATTCGCTCCCTTCTGCCCGAGGAAATATTGTTCGGAGTTTGTTTTTGTTTTTTTTTCTGTATAGTGATGGAACACGTCGAATTCCATGAACTTTGAAGCTCAATTTAGGTGCGCTACGTTCTCATTGGATTTCGTAGACCCTAGGCTTTTGAGTGTGTGTGTGTGTGTGTGTGTGTGTGTGTGTGTGTGTTGGAGTACTGTATGTGGAGGGGATGTTCTCCAGCATTCGTTTTGTGCCTTCACTCCACCTCCTCTTGTTGGAGGATGTTCTCCATCAATTCCTCAGCTCTTTCACTCCACTTCCCTCTGTCGGGGGACGTTCTCCATCAGTTCCTGAGCTCTCTCACTCCATCTCCTCCTGTTGGGGGATGTCCTCCATCAATTCCTCAGCTCCCTCACACCACCACCTCCTGTTGGGGGACGTTCTCCATCAATTCCTCATCTCCTTCACCCCACTCCCTCCTGTTGGGGGATGTTCTCCATCAATTCCTCAGCTCCCTCACACCACCTCCTGTCGTGGGACGTTCTCCATCAATTCCTCAGCTCCCTCACACCACCTCCTGTCGTGGGACGTTCTCCATCAATTCCTCAGCTCCCTCACACCACTTCCTGTCGTGGGACGTTCTCCATCAATTCCTCAGCTCCCTCACACCACTTCCTGTCGTGGGACGTTCTCCATCAGTTCCTCAGCTCCTCCACTCCACCTCCTCCTGTCTTGCTCCCAGCCTCCCTGTGTTGTGGTGAGGGACAAGGTGTGAGTGGACAAGAGCCTTAGTGGGCCATAAGCCTCATTGGGCCTCGAGTATTATAGACACGACCTTTGTCAAACCTTCGAGAATATAATGCCTTCATAAGGCTTCCTGCATCTCAGTGCCTTCATACTTCTTAAAGATAATGAGGGGTTGATTTGCATAGGCCAGACACCTGTAGGGAAGTTTTCTATCGTCATTGCTTGCGTCATATCATTATTGCTTGCGTCAAATCATCATGGCTTGCTTATTGCTTGCGTCGCATCATCATTGCTTGGTTCATATCATTGCTCGCGTCATATCACCGTCGTATTTATCATTGCTTGCCATCATGTTATCGTTGCTTGTGTCGTATTATCATTGCTTGCGTCATACTGCCATTGCGTCGTTCGTACTATCATTTGTTTGCGTCATATTATCATTGCTATGTCATGTTATCATTTGCTTTTGTCATATCATCATTGCTTGGTTCATATAATTGCTTACATCATATATTTGCTTTGTTCATACTATCGTTTGCTTGCGTCATATCATCATTGCTTGCGTCATATCATTGCTTGCGTCATGTCGTCTTTGCTTGTGCAAGTCTTCGTCATCTACGTCAAATCATGACTGCTTGAGCTGCGTCACGACTGCTTGCGTTGCGTCATGACTGCTTGCGTTGCGTCATGACTGCTTGCGTTGCGTCATGACTGCTTGCGTTGTATCATCCTCGCACTGACCCTACGAGGCCGTTGGAGAGAACAGGCCTCACCACCACTCCAACAAACCTCACCACCACTACTCCCTCATCCCCACCAAAAAGAGAAAAAAGCTTCTCCAACAATTTTTCCACTCCAACATTTCGCCTCCATTCCCTCCAGCTGACACCCAAAGATTTGAAAGATATGTAAAACTGGAGTTTGATAAGCGCGATCACGGAAAATATTTTTCATCTCGGAATAAGATCATAGATCCGATATAGGAGGGAAAAAATAAGATCATAGATCCGATATAGGAGGGAAAAAATAAGATCATAGATCCGATATAGGAGGGAAAAAATAAGATCATAGATCCGATATAGGAGAGAAAAAATAAGGGAAGTCTTGGAATAAGATCATAGATCCGATATAGGAGGGAAAAATAAGGAGGTCTTGGTATAAGATCATAGATCCGATATAGGAGGGAAAAATAAGGAGGTCTTGGTATAAGATCATAGATCCGATATAGGAGGGAAAAAATAAGGAGGTCTTGGTATAAGATCATAGATCCGATATAGGAGGGAAAAAATAAGGCGGTCTTGGTATAAGATCATAGATCCGATATAGGAGGGAAAAAATAAGGGGGTCTTGGAATAAGATCATAGATCCGATAAAGAAGGATAAATACGGGGAAAGAAAGAAGGAAATTCTTTATTCGAAAAGATTATAGAAAGCACAAGTCTTTTGCTAAGTATAATTCATATGATACAGATAGAAGAAAAATACGTGGTTATAATCAACATACACAGGGAGACATCCATTTATAATTGTATTTCGTGTAGATTCATCCAACCAGGAGGCACTTAGACTAAGAGACTTAAAGACAAGGTGGAATTTGGTAGGGGCATTCATCAAACATGATAGACTAAAGGGCGGGAGGTAGATAGCCATACAATATAGCCAGATGGCAAAAGAACTGGAGACACCAAATCAGGCAAGTGGAAGACGGGGTATCCAACACTCCATAGTGGAGGAATGTAAGATGATGTCCAAGTAGAAAGGTTTTATACAAACGGGAGGATCTCCAGCCCCCCTGCTCCCTCCCCTTTTAGTCGCCTTCTACGACAACGCAGGGAATACGTGGGAAGTATTCTTTTCTCCCTTATCCCCAGGGATATTAACATAATCTGTTGGTTTAGTAGTAGATGGTACACAGCTGGAATTCAAGGATCGTATCAAGGAAAACGCACCTTTGCAAAGAGACAAGATCTAACGCCTTTTGTTTAAAGGGTTACGTGCAAGATAGGAACAAGAGGAGAAAAGATGAGGATGTTTGACCATTTTAAAAAGAGAAAGAGAGAACTTTTAAAAGTTTCAGGAAATAGGGAAAGTTGGCCCACTCAGACAATACATAAGGGTTAGAGTAGCCATGGCAATGATGGGAATTATCATGTCAATAATATGTGATCCTCAAAGACATAACGATGACAAAGAATCTATCGAGATGACATATGAAGCATTAAAACATGCCATTATCAGGTATGGTAGAGTGTGGACAGGGGTTGGATTTCCACTGTGGAAAAGGCACACTGCGTGAGAAGGGGAGGGGGTGGGGTTTCCACTGTGAAAAGCCACACTGGGTGAGGGGTGGAGGGGCGGTCTAAGTATGACAGTCATGGAGACACAAATGCTTGGGCGTGTACAGGAAAAGTTCCCATAACAAATATTGAAATTTTGAAATATTGAACTAGTGTATAGAATACAGAAAACAGAAAAGATACGATAGAGACGGTGGTGTATAGAGTATAGAAAACAGGAGAGACACGGCATAGACGATGGTGGGGGAAAACGTAACGTAAACAAAGTCATTATCAGAGTAGACATGGCTTCTTAAAAGGTTGGTAACGAAGTCGACCAGGCAATATTACCAGTTCTCCCCCCACACCCCCCCCCACCCCTCCATGCATTATGTATGAGTCAGCCGAGGTCGATGGAGGGCACTGGAGAAGCTTTGTTCACCGCCGGATGGAGGGAAGTGGAGGGGCGTTGGTAGCTTGTGGATGGGAGGGAAGTGGAGGGGCGTTGTTAGTTTGTAAATGGAGGGGAGTGGAGAGGCGTTGTTAGTTTGTAGATGGAGGGGAGTGGAGGGGCGTTGTTCTGGATGGAGGGTAGTGGAGGGGCGTTGTTACTTTGTAGATGGAGGGTAGTGGAGGGGCGTTATTAGTTAGTAGATGGAGGGGAGTGGAGGGGCGTTGTTGTGGATGGAGGGGAGTGGAGGGCCGTTGTTAGCTTGTAGATGGAGGGTAAGTGGAGGGGCGTTTTTAGCTTGTAGATGAAGGTCTGTGGAGGGCCGCTGTTAGCCTGTAGATGGAGGGTAGTGGAGGGCCTTTGTTAGCTTGTAGATGGAGGGTAAGTGGAGGGGCGATGTCAACACTCCAGAAAGGGAAACAAGTGAAGGAAATATATGTAGGTTTGCGGCAGGGGTGGGTGATGTCTCCATGGTAGTTTAATTTGTTTATGGATGGGGTTGTTAGGGAGGTGAATGCAAGAGTTTTGGAAAGAGGGGCAAGGATGAAGTCTGTTGGGGAAGAGAGAGCTTGGGAAGTGAGTCAGTTGTTGTTCGCTGATGATACAGCGCTGGTAGCTGATTCATGTGAGAAACTGCAGAAGCTGGTGACTGAGTTTGGTAAAGTGTGTGAAAGAAGAAAATTAAGAGTAAATGTGAATAAGAGCAAGGTTATTAGGTACAGTAGGGTTGAGGGTCAAGTCAATTGGGAGGTGAGTTTGAATGGAGAAAAACTGGAGGAAGTGAAGTGTTTTAGATATCTGGGAGTGGATCTGGCAGTGGATGGAAACATGGAAGCGGAAGTGGATCATAGGGTGGGGGAGGGGGCGAAATTCTGGGAGCCTTGAAGAATGTGTGGAAGTCGAGAACATTATCTCGGAAAGCAAAAATGGGTATGTTTGAAGGAATAGTGGTTCCAACAATGTTGTATGGTTGCGAGGCGTGGACTATGGATAGAGTTGTGCGCAGGAGGATGGATGTGCTGGAAATGAGATGTTTGAGGACAATGTGTGGTGTGAGGTGGTTTGATCGAGTAAGTAACGTAAGGGTAAGAGAGATGTGTGGAAATAAAAAGAGCGTGGTTGAGAGAGCAGAAGAGGGTGTTTTGAAATGGTTTGGTCACATGGAGAGAATGAGTGAGGAAAGATTGACCAAGAGGATATATGTGTCGGAGGTGGAGGGAACGAGGAGAAGAGGGAGACCAAATTGGAGGTGGAAAGATGGAGTGAAAAAGATTTTGTGTGATCGGGGCCTGAACATGCAGGAGGGTGAAAGGAGGGCAAGGAATAGAGTGAATTGGAGCGATGTGGTATACCGGGGTTGACGTGCTGTCAGTGGATTGAATCAAGGCATGTGAAGCGTCTGGGGTAAACCATGGAAAGCTGTGTAGGTATGTATATTTGCGTGTGTGGACGTATGCATATACATGTGTATGGGGGTGGGTTAGGCCATTTCTTTCGTCTGTTTCCTTGCGCTACCTCGCAAACGCGGGAGACAGCGACAAAGCAAAAAAAAAAAAAAAAAAAATATATATATATATATATATATATATATATATATATATATATATATATATATATATATATATATATATATATATATTCTTTTTTTTTTTTTTTTTTTTCATACTATTCGCCATTTCCCGCATTAGCAAGGTAGCGCTAAGAACAGAGGACTGGGCCTTTGAGGGAATATCCTCACCTGGCCCCCTTCTCTGTTCCTTCTTTTGGAAAAAAAAAAAAAAAACGAGAGGGGAGGATTTCCAGCCCCCGGCTCCCTTCCCTTTTAGTCGCCTTCTACGACACGCAGGGAATACGTGGGAAGTATTCTTTCTCCCCTATCCCCAGGGATAATATATATATATATATATATATATATATATATATATATATATATATATATATATATATATATATATATATATATATATATATATATATATATATATATTTTTTTTTTTTTGCTTTCACAGCTTTGCTACACAGCTTTCCATGGTTTACCCCAGACGCTTCACATGCCTTGATTCAATCCACTGACAGCACGTCAACCCCGGTATACCACATCGCTCCAATTCACTCTATTCCTTGCCCTCCTTTCATCCTCCTGCATGTTCAGGCCCCGATCACACATAATCTTTTTCACACCATCTTTCCACCTCCAATTTGGTCTCCCTCTTCTCCTCGTTCCCTCCACCTCCGACACATATATCCTCTTGGTCAATCTTTCCTCACTCATTCTCTCCATGTGACCAAACCATTTCAAAACACCCTCTTCTGCTCTCTCAACCACGCTCTTTTTATTTCCACACATCTCTCTTACCCTTACGTTACTTACTCGATCAAACCACCTCACACCACACATTGTCCTCAAACATCTCATTTCCAGCACATCCATCCTCCTGCGCACAACTCTATCCATAGTCCACGCCTCGCAACCATACAACATTGTTGGAACCACTATTCCTTCAAACATACCCATTTTTGCTTTCCGAGATAATGTTCTCGACTTCCACACATTCTTCAAGGCTCCCAGAATTTTCGCCCCCTCCCCCACCCTATGATCCACTTCCGCTTCCATGTTTCCATCCGCTGCCAGATCCACTCCCAGATATCTAAAACACTTCACTTCCTCCAGTTTTTCTCCATTCAAACTCACCTCCCAATTGACTTGACCCTCAACCCTACTGTACCT
>NC_092267.1:5140039-5162539 GCF_036320965.1 Panulirus ornatus | reverse complement strand
CTCCAGGACGTGGATAGTCCTGTTTCATTCTTCACACCTCTGGATAAGGCTCTGTTTCATTTTCAAGGCCACAGAAGGTACCTGTTTCCAGTTTCCAGGCCACAGAAGGTACTTGTTTCCAGTTTGCAGGCCACAGAAGGTACCTGTTTCCAGTTCCCAGGCCATAGAAGGTACCTGTGTCCAGTTTGCAGGCCACAGAAGGTACCTGTTTCCAGTTTCCAGGCCACAGAAGATACCTGTTTCCAATTTCCAGGCCACAGAAGTACTGTTTCCAGTTTCCAGGCCACAGAAGTACCTGTTTCCAGTTTCCAGGCCACAGAAGTACCTGTTTCCAGTTTCCAGGCCACAGAAGTACGTTTCCAGTTTCCAGGCCACAGAAGGTACCTGTTCCCAGTTTCCAGGCCACAGAAGGTACCTGTTTCCAGTTTCCAGGCCACAGAAGGTACCTGTTTCTAGTTTCCAGACTCCTGGAGGGTTCTGTTTCAATTTGTAGACCACCAAACTCCTGTTTCAGTGTCTGGAACACAATCTTCTGTGTCCGCCTCCAGAAAATGGGAGTTCTTATTTAAGTTTCCAGACCCGGTGAACTCTTATTCCAGTGTCCAGGCCAAAGAAATAACGATGAGTGACGCTTATGGAATTGGAACGAAGTTATACGAGTCAAGTCCAGGGACAAAGTACGCCTTTCCCACTGACTTTCAGTTTGTGTCTTTCGTTTACCAACTCGCTCAGAGAACGATGAATATTTCACTCATTCCAGGAAATGAGGAGAGGAAAGATTCCAGTAGAGCCAGCCAGCTCGTACACTTCCTCACCCTCCAGCCTCTACTGGACGGAGGGAAATAATATGCTAAAAGGTAGAATATTCTTTTTCTGCTCGGGGATTAGTTTAATGCTGGACTGCGCTCAAGGGAAGGTCGGTCAAACATCTTTATCCAACTCATCGAGAAATGGAATGGAAGACAGACGAAAACAGATGAGGATCTCATTCTTGTAGCATCCTTGTGTCATCTATACATCGCTCTAGATTACTGATAACTATGTATAAGCACCAACAGTGTTACATTAAGGAGTCAAGACCATCTGGTAAGTAGGATCACACTATAGATAACTCAATGCGACCTGTTCTTCATACAAAAGGCGTTTCAAGACCTTTCCCTCCCATCTGAAGGACTCAAACCCACTGAGAGTGAAATACGAATCTTGTTGACATTATGAAGGTATGTCATCACACTTATAGTGACGATATGAAAACATATTGGCGGTACAAAGTCCCGTTATTCGTTCTATACAATATTCGTCATATTGGCTGATTTTGCGTATATATATATATATATATATATATATATATATATATATATATATATATATATATATATATATATATATATATATATATATTCACTTTGGTATTTGCAAAACATGCATTGCTCATACCGTCCATAAATGTATATGCAAATATGAGTCATCAGTGAAGTCCATAGATGTATATGATAATGTTTATGGGTCACATGATCTGTCTCATAAACAAAATGTCTCTTAGTGACATCTAGTGTGTAAAGGAGGAGTTAAGTACCTGATTGGTGAGAGATTAGGTGATGATTGGCTGATTGGTGAGAGAGGATTAGGTGATGATTAGCTGATTGGTGAGAGAGGATTAGGAGATGATTAGCTGACTGGTGAGAGAGGATCAGGTGATGATTAGCTGATTGGTGAGAGAGGATTAGGTGGTGATTAGCTGACTGGTGAGAGAGGATTAGGTGATGATTAGCTGACTGGTGAGAGAGGATTAGGTGATGATTAGCTGATTGGTGAGAGAGGATTAGGTGATGATTAGCTGATTGGTGAGAGAGGATTAGGTGATGATTAGCTGATTGGTGAGAGAGGATTAGGTGATGATTAGCTGATTGGTGAGTGAGGATTGGTGCTGAGCACCTGATTGGTGGAAGGATTAGTCTTGAGCAGCTGACTGGTGCAAGACAGAGCTGCACAGAAAATATAATTTTGCTGACCCTGGATGTACGTAAGGGCGTAAATCAGATGGTTGAGGTGCGTGCGTGCGTGCGTGCGTGCGTGGGTAGGAGGGGATCAGGGAGGGAGTGTGTGGGGGGGGGAAGGGAGGGGAATATACCCCCTCGGGCTGGTGGAAGGGGGGATTGGGCCCCCATCTTCCCACCCAGCTCCCGGGATCGATCCCTGACCCTGAGATAAAAAGGCTCAGGCCACACACACACACACACACACACACACACACACACACACACACACACACACACTGCCACCTGGGTTGGACGATATGTGGCAATATTCCTTGTTGGCCATTTGATAGGACTACCCCCAGTGGCACAGTCCTATAGCACTACACAGTGGCTTCGTCCTATAGCACTACACAGTGGCTTCGTCCTATGGCACTACACATTGGCTTCGTCCTATAGCACTACCCAGTGGCTTCGTCCTATGGCACTACCCAGTGGCTTCGTCCTATAGCACTACCCAGTGGCTTCGTCCTATAGCACTACCCAGTGGCTTCGTCCTATAGCACTACCCAGTGGCTTCGTCCTATAGCACTACCCAGTGGCTTCGTCCTATAGCACTACCCAGTGGCTTCGTCCTATAGCACTACCCAGTGGCATTGTTAAATATCATTACCCCGTGTCACCTCCCCTACCCTGTGGTAGTAGCCAATAACACCACTCATTACCCCTCCCCTGTGATAATCACCCCCGAGCAGCACCCCTGTGGCAATACCACATTCCCTCTGTCATAATTGATGAAGGTGTTGTTAGCTGGAAGGCCTGTATTGTGACACTGGCCTGTTCCCCAGTACACAGTCCATAGCCACCAGTACTTGTGAACTGTGAGGTACGTACTAGGGTATCCATCTTTGTCCCTAGTACACAGTCCATAGCCACCAGTACCTGTGAACTGTGAGGTACGTACTAGGGTATCCATCTTTGTCCCTAGTACACAGTCCATAGCCACCAGTACCTGTGAACTGTGAGGTACGTACTAGGGTATGAACCTTTGTCCCCCAGTACACAGTACATAGCCACCAGTACCTGTGAACTGTGAGATAGATACTAGGGTATCATCTTTCTCCCCCAGTACACTGTACATAGCCACCAGTACCTGTGAACTGTGAGGTAGATACTAGGATATCCATCTTTGTCCCTAGTACACAGTCCATAGCCACCAGTACCTGTGAACTGTGAGGTACGTACTAGGGTATCATCTTTCTCCCCCAGTACACTGTACATAGCCACCAGTACCTGTGAACTGTGAGAGGTTCCCCCAGGGTGCAGAGACTATGGTTATTATCAAAATCTAATGAAAATGAAACGAAGGGAAGGGAATTCGAGGGTTTTTTTAGATAAGAACACAGACGTGCAGAATGGGTTAGAAAGTGTGGGTGTGCTTAGATGATACTGGCGAACCAGGGGAGAGATAATGATTATATTGTCTTTAGATTGAGAGAGTTTGTAAGATTACCATAGATGTGTCATGGTGGTTTTATGGTGGGTTTATGGTATGAGAAGTGAGAGTGTTGATGCAGTGGGGGAGTGAAGAATGACAGAGACGATGCCACTGTGTAAATAGAAAGCACCAAAAGACCCGAATTGGAAATGCGTAAACAAGGCTGCCACAAACGTGCTACCTAGTACAGATAGGTGGATGGTGTATGTATACACAGTAAGTGTCAAACGCTTTCCTATATTCCATTCTCAAGACAGAGTAATACACGAAAGCGCTCGACACATCCTTTTTTTTTTTTTCATTTTTTTGTGGTTCTATTTGATTCTTATGTACACTCGCTCTTTGTGTACCTTTTGCATGCAATAGATTATAGGAATGAAGGTATAAGGTAAAGATGAAGGAACAGAGAGAGAGAGAGAGAGAGAGAGAGAGAGAGAGAGAGAGAGAGAGAGAGAGAGAGAGAGAGAGAGAGAGAGAGAGAGAGAGAGAGAGAGAGAGAGACTCCCTCTCTCTTTCCCCCACTGTATCGGGGGCGCTGAGATGCTGCATAAGAAATGCCAGGGAGAGAGAGAGAGAGAGAGAGAGAGAGAGAGAGAGAGAGAGAGAGAGAGAGAGAGAGAGAGAGAGAGAGAAATTATTGGTTTCAGTCCTTGCCTCAACGTGGACACTGACAGACCATGATGTATTGGTCTGTTATGCTCATATACCTCGCGGATCCGACCACCTTCCCTAAGGATTTCACACTCGTCCAAGGATTTCGTGAGGTTTAAACTGATAGAAATAAGTATATAAATGGTCCTCGAATGTATATAGTGTATATAGCGATGGTCATCACTTGTCTTGAGAGGAGTGGGAATCCTGGTACTTGCGAAAGGTCCCAGAAGGTCCCAGACAGTGGCTATATTGTCCTGGCACTCAAGAAAGATCCCAAAAGGTCCCAGACAGTGGCTATATTGTCCTGGTACTTGCGAAAGATCCCAGAGGGTCCCAGGCTGTGGCTATATTATCCTGGCATTCAAGAAAGATCCCAAAAGGTCCCAGACAGTGGCTATATTATCCTGGCACTTAAGAAAGATCCCAAAAGGTCCCAGACAGTGGCTATATTGTCCTGGTACTTGCGAAAGATCCCAGAGGGTCCCAGGCTGTGGCTATATTATCCTGGCACTTAAGAAAGATCCCAGAAGGTCCCAGACAGTGGTATATTGTCCTGGTACTTGCGACATCGTCTTATATGCCCTGAGAGATAATCATATATATATATATATATATATATATATATATATATATATATATATATATATATATATATATATATATACATATATATATATATATATATATACATATATATATATATATATATATATATATATATATATATATATGTATATATATTTTTTTTTTTCGCTGTCTCCCGCGTTTGCGAGGTAGCGCAAGGAAACAGACGAAAGAAATGGCCCAACCCACCCCCATACACATGTATATACATACGTCCACACACGCAAATATACATACCTACACAGCTTTCCATGGTTTACCCCAGACGTTTCACATGCCTTGATTCAATCCACTGACAGCACGTCAACCCCGGTATACCACATCGCTCCAATTCACTCTATTCCTATTACTAAGAAGGTATATAATAAAGAGGACAGAGGCGTACAGCTTCGATTGTCCAGACCAGGTCAAAAAAATTGATTTACGTTCGGATGGAAAGGACATTTTAAAGGGCCCCCGCCCCTCCTCCAATTAGTCTATCTCCCCTTTTATCTATTATCTTTAAACGTGTTTCACGTGGAGGACGAGCTGCAGTCACATCGTCCCGTGTGTGGTAATGCAGAGACGTCCTTCGTCTTTCTTTCAAATGCTGCTTGACTCTCTCTCTCTCTCTCTCTCTCTCTCTCTCTCTCTCTCTCTCTCTCTCTCTCTCTCTCTCTCTCTCTCTCTCTCTCTCTCTCTCTCTCTCTCTCTCTCTCTCTCTCTCTCTCTCTCTCTCTCTCCCTGGCATCTCTTACGCAGCATCTCAGCGCCCTCGATACAGTGGGGGAAAGAGATAGGGAGTCTCTCTCTCTCTCTCTGTGTGTGTTCCGGTCCTTCAATACAACTTTAGCCCACTTACGACTGAACTGTCGTCCGGAAGTGTGTGTGAGGGTGGCCGAGTGTCTGACTGGCGTAGACTAACCCCGACTGGCTATGGACGGAAGCACCCTTATCATCTCTCTTACCAAGGTTCATTGTCGCCTGGGACAAGGGGCGTCGTGGGATAAGGTCCTTGACACAGGGTTGTGCGGGTTGGCCTCACTACACCTCCAGGTACCGTCTTAAGCACAGATGAAAGTCATCACACATTCTCGTGAAGGCCATTTGAAACTCCCAACACAGTAATGATGGGGGAGTGAGGGAGAGATGGTCCTTCCCTGATGGGCCTCTGTGACCTGATGGGCTTCTGTGACCTGATGGGCCTCTGTGACCTGATGGGCTTCTGTGACCTGATGGGGTTTTGTGATCTGATGGGCCTCTGTAACCTGATGGGCCTCTGTGACCTGATGGGCTTCTGTGACCTGATGGGCTTCTGTGACCTGATGGGCCTTTATGATCTGATGGGCCTCTGTGACCTGATGGGCCTTTATGATCTGATGGGCTTCTGTGACCTGATGGACCTCTGTGACCTATGGGCCCTTGTGACCTGATGGGCCTCTTTGACCTATGGGCCTTTATGATCTGATGGGCTTCTGTGGCCTGATGGACCTCTGTGACCTATGGGCCCTTGTGACCTGATGGGCCTCTTTGACCTATGGGCCTTTATGATCTGATGGGCTTCTGTGACCTGATGGACCTCTGTGACCTATGGGCCCTTGTGACCTGATGGGCCTCTTTGACCTATGGGCCTTTATGATCTGATGGGCTTCTGTGGCCTGATGGACCTCTGTGACCTATGGGCCCTTGTGACCTGATGGGCCTCTTTGACCCATGGGCCTTTATGATCTGATGGGCTTCTGTGGCCTGATGGACCTCTGTGACCTATGGGCCTTTGTGACCCTATGGGCCTCTTTGACCTATGGGCCTTTATGATCTGATGGGCTTCTGTGGCCTGATGGACCTCTTTGATCTGATGGGTCTCTGTGGCCTGATGGGTCTCTGTGGCCTGATGGGCTTCTGTGACCTGATGGGCCTCTATGACCTATAGGCCTTTGTGACCTTATGGGCCTCTTTGATCTGATGGGTCTCTGTGGCCTGATGGGTTTCTGTTGTCTGATTGGTCTCTGTTGCCTGAAGGGCCTCTTTGATCTGATGGGTACAATGGTCCAATGACTTCAGTGTCCTGATGGGGGTCTAAGTCTGATATGTGATCTGATGGGGGTCGTAATCACCTGTGTTCTGATGGGCTCATTGTTTTCAAATGTCCAGTGCCTTGATGGGTTCTGACTGGTCTGGTGTTCTGATAGTTCCACTGATCTGATGGACGTAGACCAGGGATGTGTTGTGTTCTGATGGGTTTGTGGAAGAGTGACCTCATGTTCTGATAAGCTCCTGAGTGGCCCAGAGTCCTGATGGCGCTACGTAACATAATTCACCCATTTCCCTGATGGCGGATGATCTGATGGGTCATTCGTTCTGATGGGTCGGGTGATCTGATGAGTCCAGTGGTGCTGAAGGAGTGGCAAGGTGTGCTAATCGTTCCAGAAAGGATTGGCCAATCATACCAAAGGATTGGCCAATCGTGACAGAGGATTGGCCAGTCATACCAAAGGATTGGCCAGTCGTGCCAGAGGATTGGCCAATCATACCAAAGGATTGGCCAATCATACCAAAGGATTGGCCAATCGTGACAGAGGATTGGCCAGTCATACCAAAGGATTGGCCAGTCATACCAAAGGATTGGCCAGTCATACCAAAGGATTGGCCAATCATACCAAAGGATTGGCCAGTCGTGACAGAGGATTGGCCAGTCATACCAAAGGATTGGCCAGTCGTGCCAGAGGATTGGCCAATCATATCAAAGGATTGGCCAACCATACCAAAGGATTGGCCAGTCATACCAAAGGATTGGCCAGTCGTGCCAGAGGATTGGCCAACCATACCAAAGGATTGGCCAGTCATACCAAAGGATTGGCTAATCATACCAAAGGATTGGCCAGTCGTGCCAGAGGATTGGCCAATCATATCAAAGGATTGGCCAACCATACCAAAGGATTGGCCAGTCATACCAAAGGATTGGCTAATCATACCAAAGGATTGGCCAATCATACCAAAGGATTGGCCAGTCATACCAAAGGATTGGCCAGTCGTGCCAGAGGATTGGCCAATCATACCAAAGGATTGGCCAATCGTGACAGAGGATTGGCCAGTCATACCAAAGGATTGGCCAGTCGTGCCAGAGGATTGGCCAATCATACCAAAGGATTGGCCAACCATACCAAAGGATTGGCCAGTCATACCAAAGGATTGGCCAGTCGTGCCAGAGGATTGGCTAATCATACCAAAGGATTGGCTAATCATACCAAAGGATTGGCTAATCATACCAAAGGATTGGCCAATCATACCAAAGGATTGGCCAGTCGTGCCAGAGGATTGGCCAATCATACCAAAGGATCGGCCAGTCGTGCCAGAGGATTGGCCAACCATACCAAAGGATTGGCCAGTCGTGCCAGAGGATTGGCCAATCATACCAAAGGATTGGCCAGTCGTGCCAGAGGATTGGCCAATCATACCAAAGGATTGGCCAGTCGTAACAAATGACTGCGATAACTCACAGATTAACACTCGAATAATCTGAGATTTCTAAAGACCTTGGCTTTCTCTCTCATGATTAATCACGTCCTGATTGGCCCTGTCCCCTGATGAGCTATATGATCTGATGGGCCATTTACCTTTAGAACTCCTTATTCTGATGGCCCATTTACCGTTACAACTCCTTATTCTGATGGGCCATTTACCTTTAGAACTCCTTATTCTGATGGGCCATTCACCATTACAACGCCTTATTCTGATGGGCCATTCACCGTTACAACGCTTTATTCTGATGGGCCATTCACCGCTACAACGCTTAATTCTGATGGGCCATTCACCGCTACAACGTTTAATTCTGATGGGCCATTCACCGCTACAACGCTTAATTCTGATGGGCCATTCACCATTACAACGCCTTATTCTGATGGGCCATTCACCGCTACAACGCTCTATTCTGATGGGCCCAGCACCATGATATGAACACCAGCCTCCCGCTCATTTTACCTGATGGGTCCTCTCACCTTGATAGGCAGAGCTTCCTGATTGTCCTTGCCTCCAGATGGCTATTGTCCCCAGATGGGCAATGTGGGGTAATGGACCGCTTTGCCTCCTGATGGGATGTTTATACTGATTGGTTCTTATGTGGTGATGGGCCGGGATTTGTTAGCGGCACGTCCTGATGGGCGCGCTCTCCACGATAGGTCACTGCATACCTGAGTGGTTCCTGATGGGTTATGTGTTATAGATCTCTACTGACCTTATCACATATTTGAGACCTATCCGCTGTTTCCCACATCTGGAAGGTAGCGTCAGGTACAGAGACTTACATGACTCACACATTACTTGGCTCCTTCCTCTGTATGTTCATTTTTTTTCTTTTTGAATAATGTTATTACAGAAGGGAAGGAAGTTCTGCCTACCTGCTCCCTCTATACTCGCCTTTGACAACACAAGGGATGTATGCAAATTACATATCTCCTCCTCAATCCCTATTCAGTACAAATACGTAATCACACTCATATATATATGTGTATATATATATATATATATATATATATATATATATATATATATATATATATATATATATATATATATATATATATATATATATATATATATATATATGTATTGGAAAGAATCACAATTTTGCGCGTGATCAAGATATTCCTATGAGTCCACGGGGAAAATGATGTGATTAAGACACAAAAGTGCACTTGGGAACTTTTCGTGTTTCATTTTCCCCGTAGACTCATAGGAATATATATATATATATATATATATATATATATATATATATATATATATATATATATATATATATATATATATATATATATATATATATATATATATATATATATATATATATATATACCTCTAATGTAGTACATATGTATAATTACTGATGATGCAGCATTCGTAATCACACATATAGCCAGTATACAACGAAGGTCCATGTGTGTATATATGTACATATAAATATATATACACCTATATATATACATTTATTCATATACAACCTATAATGACAGAGTATGACCACGACAGTTGTAGCTGGAAGTACAATGTTTACAACAGCAATTACTCACTTCATGACCGTCTCATTCTCATATAACTCCAGGACGCTCAAGACTTGGGAGCTATACAGCTAAGCCCAAGGGCCTCTCCTACCTGCAGGAGGAGGAGGAGGAAGAGAAGGAGGAGGAGGTGGTGGAGGAGGAGGAGGAAGTCTGGAGTTAGATGTTGTTTACGTCAAGGGTCTGTGGAGATGGAGTAATGGGTGGTACCTACGTCTGTGGAGGTGGAGTGATGTGTGGTACCTACGTCTGTGAAGGTGGAGTAATGGGTGGTACCTACGTGTGTGAAGGTGGAGTAATGTGTGGTACCTACGTCTGTGAAGGTGGAGTAATGTGTGGTACCTACGTCTGTGAAGGTGGAGTAATGGGTGGTACCTACGTCTGTGAAGGTGGAGTAATGGGTGGTACCTACGTCTGTGGAGGTGGAGTAATGGGTGGTACGTACGTCTGTGGAAGTGGAGTAATGGGTGGTACCTACTTCAAGGACTGGTCTAGGTGGAGCATTAGGTACTAACCACATCAAGAATTGCTAGGGGTGGAGAGCTAAATGCACCATTACTTCCCCACATCAATTGCTAAGGGTGGAGAGCTAAATGCACCATTACTTCCCCACATCAATTGCTAAGGGTGGAGAGCTAAATGCACCATTACTTCCCCACATCAATTGCTAAGGGTGGAGAGCTAAATGCACCATTACTTCCCCACATCAATTGCTAAGGGTGGAGAGCTAAATGCACCATTACTTCCCCACATCAATTTGTATTCTCTTATAGCAGTGTCACGAATGGCATTTTGGTGTATATCTGAAAGACATGGTCTTTGCCTCCATAACAACAGACAGGTGTAGCCTTCGTCTTCTGCTTCGGTACAGACACCTGAAACTCCTTTCCATCCACATGTTGAGGATATGAGATATACCACATCACTGATATACATCCCATCACGGTATATTGGAACCCACAGTCAACAAAGGGTATATCATATACATTTTTATTTTAAAGTGTGTCTAAACAGATGTGGTAATAACACTTCATTAGCTAAAGTCTAACTTTTCCTGTATCTTGTTTACTTTTCCTGTATCTTGTTTACTTTTCCTGTATCTTGTTTATTTTTCCTGTATCTTCTTTACGTTTCCTGTATCTTGTTTATGTTTCCTGTATCTTGTTTACTTTTCCTGTATCTTGTTTACTTTTCCTGTATCTTGTTTACTTTTCCTGTATCTTGTTTACTTTTCCTGTATCTTGTTTACGTTTCCTGTATCTTGTTTACTTTTCCTGTATCTTGTTTACGTTTCCTGTATCTTGTTTACTTTTCCTGTATCTTGTTTACGTTTCCTGTATCTTGTTTACGTTTCCTGTATCTTGTTTACGTTTCCTGTATCTTGTTTACTTTTCCTGTATCTTGTTTACTTTTCCTGTATCTTGTTTACGTTTCCTGTATCTTGTTTACTTTTCCTGTATCTTGTTTACGTTTCCTGTATCTTGTTTACGTTTCCTGTATCTTGTTTACGTTTCCTGTATCTTGTTTACTTTTCCTGTATCTTGTTTACGTTTCCTGTATCTTGTTTACGTTTCCTGTATCTTGTTTACGTTTCCTGTATCTTGTTTACGTTTCTTGTATCTGCTTTACTCTGTCTGTATCTTGTTTACTTTTTGTTTAACCTCTTCGGAAAAACGGACTTTTGACTCTCATTGTTAAAAATAGATTCCCCCCCCCCCCCATCTTGCCAGGAGAAACCCCATCTAAACTTCCAGTCTCTAAATCAATCTCATTTAGAAGAAGAAAGATCAAAATTAGAAAAGGTGGTGAGGGGAAAATTAGACTCCAACGTAGTGATCTGGGTGAGTTAGACTCTCTTAAACATTTCAATCCATTTACCTTTCGTGTGTGTGTGTGTGTGTGTGTGTGTGTGTGTGTGTGTGTGTGTGTATGTGTGTGTGTGTGTGTGTGTTTATCCTGCTTTATCCCCCTCACACTGTTCCTGGGTCCTGTCTCCCCTCACACTCTTCTGGGTCTCCTCTCTCCCCTCACACTCTCCTGGGTCTCCTCTCTCCCCTCACACTCTCCTGGGTCTCCTCTCCCCTCACACTCTCCTGGGTCTCCTCTCTCCCCTCACACTCTTCTGGGTCTCCTCTCTCCCCTCACACTCTTCTGGGTCTCCTCTCTCCCCTCACACTCTCCTGGGTCTCCTCTCCCCTCATACTCTTCAGGGTCTCCTCTCCCCCCTCACACTCTTCTGGGTCTCCTCTCTCCCCTCACACTCTCCTGGGTCTCCTCTCTCCCCTCACACTCTTCTGGGTCTCCTCTCTCCCCTCACACTCTCCTGGGTCTCCTCTCCCCTCATACTCTTCAGGGTCTCCTCTCTCTCCTCACACTCTCCTGGGTCTCCTCTCCCCTCATACTCTTCAGGGTCTCCTCTCCCCCCTCACACTCTTCTGGGTCTCCTCTCTCCCCTCACACTCTTCTGGGTCTCCACTCCCCTCACACTCTTCTGGGTCTCCTAACCCCTCACACTCTCTTGGGTCTCCTCTCCCCTCACACTCTCCTGGGTCTCCTCTCTCCCCTCACACTCTTCTGTGTCTCCTCTCCCCTCACACTCTTCTGGGTCTCCTCTCCCCTCACACATTCCATGGGTCTCCTCTCTCCCCTCACAACCCTCGCTGTGTCTCCTCTCCCCTCACACCGCTCCTAGGTCCTCTCTCCCCTCACACTCTCCTGGTTCCTCTCTCAGATATATTCCCTCACTCTCCCCTCTCCCAGGATGGGATCCGAGTTCCCCCTCAGTCTCCGTCCTCCTACCACTTATGTACCCTACCTTTACCACCCCTTCCTCCCATTCCACACGGCCAAACCATATCAGGATCTTTGCTAAACCCATTTCCAAACACTACACACACCCCCTTCCCATCACCTCCAAATTGTCTAACATGCCACATCTATACACTTCACCATCACTTACCCAAGCCCATTTCTTATACACTTCACCATCACTCACCCAAGCCCATTTCTTATACACTTCACCATCACTCACCCAAGCCCATTTCTTATACACTTCACCATCACTTACCCAAGCCCATTTCTTATACACTTCACTATCACTCACCCAAGCCCATTTCTTATACACTTCACCATCGCTCACCCAAGCCCATTTCTTATACACTTCACCATCACTTACCCAAGCCCATTTCTTATACACTTCACTATCACTCACCCAAGCCCATTTCTTATACACTTCACCATCGCTCACCCAAGCCCATTTCTTATGCACTTCACCATCACTCACCCAAGCCCATTTCTTACGCACTTCACCATCACTCACCCAAGCCCATTTCTTATACACTTCACCATCACTCACCCAAGCACATTTCTTATACACTTCACTATCACTTACCCAAGCCCATTTCCTATACACTTCACCATCACTCACCCAAGCCCATTTCTTATACACTTCACCATCACTCACCCAAGCCCATTTCTTATACACTTCACTATCACTCACCCAAGCCCATTTCCCATACACTTCACCATCACTCACCCAAGCCCATTTCTTATACACTTTACTATCACTCACCCAAGCTCATTTCCCATACACTTCACCATCACTCACCCAAGCCCATTTCCCATACACTTCACCATCACTCACCCAAGCCCATTTCCTATACACTTCACCATCACTCACCATCTTCTATAACACTTCACCATCACCCAGTCAGCTAACACCGAACACTAATAAGTTAGGATTTCTTCAAGGATTGAATCGCCTTCTTAACCATATAGAGCTCTAGCCTCTATATCTCCCTCCATCATACTCATATGTGGCTCTACCCTCTATATCATCCTCCATCATACTCATATGTGGCTCTACCCTCTACATCATCCTCCATCATACTCATATGTGGCTCTACCCTCTATATCATCCTCCATCATACTCATATGTGGCTCTACCCTCTACATCATCCTCCATCATACTCATATGTGGCTCTACCCTCTATATCTCCCTCCATTACACTCATGTGTGGCTCTACCCTCTATATCATCCTCCATCATACTCATATGTGGCTCTACCCTCTATATCTCCCTCCATCACACTCATGTGTGGCTCTACCCTCTATATCTCTCTCCATCATACTCATATGTGGCTCTACCCTCTATATCTCCCTCCATCACACTCATGTGTGGCTCTACCCTCTATATCTCTCTCCATCATACTCCTGTTTGGCTCTACCCTCTATATCATCCTCCATCATACTCATATGTGGCTCTACCCTCTATATCTCCCTCCATCACACTCATGTGTGGCTCTACCCTCTATATCATCCTCCATCATACTCATATGTGGCTCTACCCTCTACATCATCCTCCATCATACTCATATGTGGCTCTACCCTCTATATCTCCCTCCATCACACTCCTGTGTGGCTCTACCCTCTATATCATCCTCCATCATACTCATATGTGGCTCTACCCTCTACATCATCCTCCATCATACTCATATGTGGCTCTACCCTCTATATCTCCCTCCATTACACTCATGTGTGGCTCTACCCTCTATATCATCCTCCATCATACTCATATGTGGCTCTACCCTCTATATCTCCCTCCATCACACTCATGTGTGGCTCTACCCTCTATATCTCTCTCCATCATACTCATATGTGGCTCTACCCTCTATATCTCCCTCCATCACACTCATGTGTGGCTCTACCCTCTATATCTCTCTCCATCATACTCCTGTGTGGCTCTACCCTCTATATCATCCTCCATCATACTCATATGTGGCTCTACCCTCTATATCTCCCTCCATCACACTCATGTGTGGCTCTACCCTCTATATCATCCTCCATCACACTCATGTGTGGCTCTACCCTCTATATCTCCCTCCATCATACTCATATATGGCTCTACCTTCTATATCTCCCTCCATCACACTCATGTGTGGCTCTACCCTCTATATCTCCCTCCATCACACTCATATGTGGCTCTACCCTCTATATCTCCCTCCATCACACTCATGTGTGGCTCTACCCTCTATATCTCCCTCCATCACACTCAGATGTGGCTCTACCCTCTATATCTCCCTCCATCACTCTCATATGTGGCTCTACCCTCAATATCTCCCTCCATCATACTCATATGTGGCTCTACCTTTTATATCTCCCTCCATCACACTCATATGTAGCTCTACCCTCTATATCTCCCTCTATCACACTCATATGTGGCTCTACCTTCTATATCTCCCTCCATCACACTCATATGTGGCTCTACCTTCTATATCTCCCTCCATCATACTCATATGTGGCTCTACCTTCAATATCTCCCTCCATCACACTCATGTGTGGCTCTACCTTCAATATCTCCCTCCATCACACTCATGTGTGGCTCTACCTTCTATATCTCCCTCCATCACACTCATATGTGGCTCTACCTTCTATATCTTCCTCCATCACACTCATATGTGGCTCTACCCTCAATATCTCCCTCCATCACACTCATGTGTGGCTCTACCTTCTATATCTCCCTCCATCACACTCATATGTAGCTCTACCTTCTATATCTCACCTCCACCTTAACTCCACACACTCCACACCAGCCTCCACCTGCAGTTCAGTGATCATTCTCGAGATGGAACTCAAACCACTTTGCAAATTATCCCGCCTCACTCTCGCTTCTTTCAACCCTTTCATTCCGCTTCCTTCTTTACACACTGGGGGATACTAACGCGCCACGTTTTCTATGCTGACTCCAATCTCCAATGGCAGAGCGGAATCATCTGCAAACACGATCTTCTTTTAATTATCAAATGTGTTTGTCAGTGTGTCCAAACTAAGGTTTTTTCCTCTTTTTATTTCCCTCTTGATATATATATATATATATATATATATATATATATATATATATATATATATATATATATATATATATATATATATATATATATATATATATATATATATATATATATATATATATATATATATATATATATATACATGTGTGTGATGTCTCCATGGTTGTTTAATTTGTTTATGGATGGGGTTGTTAGGGAGGTAAATGCAAGAGTTTTGGAAAGAGGGGCAAGTATGAAGTCTGTTGGGGATGAGAGAGCTTGGGAAGTGAGTCAGTTGTTGTTCGCTGATGATACAGCGCTGGTGGCTGATTCATGTGAGAAACTGCAGAAGCTGGTGACTGAGTTTGGTAAAGTGTGTGGAAGAAGAAAGTTAAGAGTAAATGTGAATAAGAGCAAGGTTATTAGGTACAGTAGGGTTGAGGGTCAAGTCAATTGGGAGGTGAGTTTGAATGGAGAAAAACTGGAGGAAGTGAAGTGTTTTAGATATCTGGGAGTGGATCTGGCAGCGGATGGAACCATGGAAGCGGAAGTGGATCATAGGGTGGGGGAGGGGGCGAAAATTCTGGGGGCCTTGAAGAATGTGTGGAAGTCGAGAGCATTATCTCGGAAAGCAAAAATGGGTATGTTTGAAGGAATAGTGGTTCCAACAATGTTGTATGGTTGCGAGGCGTAGGCTATGGATAGAGTTGTGCGCAGGGGGATGGATGTGCTGGAAATGAGATGTTTGAGGACAATGTGTGGTGTGAGGTGGTTTGATCGAGTGAGTAACGTAAGGGTAAGAGAGATGTGTGGAAATAAAAAGAGCGTGGTTGAGAGAGCAGAAGAGGGTGTTTTGAAGTGGTTTGGGCACATGGAGAGGATGAGTGAGGAAAGATTGACCAAGAGGATATATGTGTCGGAGGTGGAGGGAACAAGGAGAAGAGGGAGACCAAATTGGAGGTGGAAAGATGGAGTGAAAAAGATTTTGTGTGATCGGGGCCTGAACATGCAGGAGGGTGAAAGGAGGGCAAGGAATAGAGTGAATTGGAGCGATGTGGTATACCGGGGTTGACGTGCTGTCAGTGGATTGAATCAAGGCATGTGAAGCGTCTGGGGTAAGCCATGGAAAGCTGTGTAGGTATGTATATTTGCGTGTGTGGACGTATGTATATACATGTGTATGGGGGGGGTTGGGCCATTTCTTTCGTCTGTTTCCTTGCGCTACCTCGCAAACGCGGGAGACAGCGACAAAGTATAATAATGATAAATAATATATATATATATATATATATATATATATATATATATATATATATATATATATATATATATATATATATATATATATATATATATATCATCCCTGGGGATAGGGGAGAAAGAATACTTCCCACGTATTCCCTGCGTGTCGTAGAAGGCGACTAAAAGGGGAGGGAGCGGGGGGCTGGAAATCCTCCCCTCTCGTTTTTTTTTTTTAATTTTCCAAAAGAAGGAAGAGAGAAGGGGGCCAGGTGAGGATGTTCCCTCAAAGGCCCAGTCCTCTGTTCTTAATGCTACCTCGCTAACGCGGGAAATGGCGAATAGTTTGAAAGAAAGAAATATATATATATATGTGTGTGTGTGTGTGTGTGTGTGTGTGTGTGTGTGTGTGTCTGCCTGTCTGTCTGTCTGTCAGTCTGTCTGTCTGTGTCTGTGTTTATAACCAACCATTCAAATTCGTTTAACGAGTAATTCAAAGAAAAAATATATATATATATTCCTGTGTTTAATTTCTTTTTCCCCCACCTAGTATCCTATATATTAATAATCATCAAAGCTAAAATAAAATCTAACTCCAGTATGAGCAGGTGGTGGGCCACTGATATGCACCAAAGTTGTGGTTGTGGTTGTGGTAGTGGTAGTGGTATCAGAGCACATATCAATTTCTGAAATTCGTTTCCACTTGCATTCTGATCCTACAACTTTATCATTGTGAAGGTTTTGCTGTTTGTTTTTTTGGTCAGATAGAACCGGCCAGATCTAGGCTGATGGATAGGAGACTTATATATATATATGTATATATATATATATATATATATATATATATATATATATATATATATATATATATATATATATATATATATATATATATATATATATGAGTCCACGGGGTCAAAATGAAACACGATAAGTTCCCAAGTGCACTTTCGCGTAATAATCACATCATCAGGGGAGACACAAGAGAGAAATATAACAGTCAGTTGATATACATCGAAGAGACGAAGCTAGGACGCCATTTGGTAAACATGTAATTGTCCAAGACAATTAATTGTCTTGGTAGTGGTGTACAAGTCAATGGCTGAATTCCTCTCACTTGTCTTACCAGGTGTGGTATATACGAGGCAGTGGCTGAATTCCTCTCACTTGTCTTACCATGTGTGGTATGTACGAGACAGTGTCTGAATTCCTCTCATTTGTCTTACCGGGTATGGTACACGAGGCAGTGGCTGATTTCCTCTCACTTGTCTTACCAGGTGTGATATATATGAGGCAGTGGCTGAATTCCTCTCACTTGTCTTACCGGGTATGGTACACGAGGCAGTGGCTGATTTCCTCTAACTTGTCTTACCAGGTGTGGTATGTACGAGGCAGTGGCTGATTTCCTCTCATTTGTCTTACCAGGTGTGGTGTACAAGGCAGTGGCTGAGGATGAAGATCTGGGATTGACCTGTCCACTAGGACCAGGTCTGAACACCCGTTGTCCTTGTGCCACAATCCACTACTCCCTCGTAGACCAGCAGGCCAACGGCGCTCCTGGCGTCTTCGATATACACGATTCGTCTGGCCAGATCTTCCTCATACCTGGGGTCGTCCTCGAGCCAGGCAGGCACTACGAGGTGAAGATCCTGGCCTCTAGTGAGTATTCTAAATGATATTCTCTTAAAACATTTCGTTTCTGAGTGAATTGTTTTTTTCCTTTTTCTATATATATATATATATTTTACGCTCCACAGAAGTTAAGAAATTCCTGTTTTATACATTCGAGAGATTTCATTTTTTTTTTTTTTATATAGAACGTTCATCCCCCAGGTAAAGTTCATTAGATAAGGGCGTTTATCACCGTTCAACACACATGAAAAAAATTCTCTGTGGGGAGGGAACTGTAAAATTACGCGTTCCTGTTGCAATTGCTTTTAAAACTGTTTGGAAAAAGTTATTACTAATGCAATTGTTATGAATACAGTTGCTATTTTTACAGCTGCTGTAAATAAACCGGCGCTTGATACAGTTGCTATTAATACAGCTGCTATTAACACAATAGCTATCAACACAGCTGCTATTAATACAATAACTATTAATACAGCTGCTATTAGTACAATTGCTATTGATACAGCTGCTGTTAATACGATTGCTATTAATGCATCTTCCGTTGATACCATTGCTATTAATACACCAACACTAAACATAATTCCTATTAATAGAATTGCTGTTAATATTTCTGGGCTTCATACAATCGCAGCTAATACAGCTGCTGTTGATAAACCGGCAATGAATACAATTGCTATTAATACAGTTGCAGGTAATACACCAGGGAAAAAGGTACAATAAACCCAAAGTAGAGAATAAATGCAAAGGTTTAAACTCCTTAACTGGAACTGGTAAGAACCCAAGTGGAAACAATGACTGGAGGGTTGAATTGCTAATTACTATATCAAGTGATGATGTTTTTACTTTAAGTCATTCCGTCCCTTCCACCTTACTCATCATTCACTTGGAAATACAAAGGATTCTGTACATTGAAGACTATGTTAACAAGTACCTGCATTATGTACATAATCATAATAACATACCTCCTACTGAATGGAAAGTGTCACGAAAACACGAGACAGTTCCTCCTATCCAAACCTATTGTTGGGGGGTACTAAAGTGGCTGGTTAAACCCGGCAAGTGACTAGCACAAGGAGGCGTTAGAACTCCAATGAGACTGATCATCATCCTCACGGGCTGACCCCGGGTCAAACGGGGTCACCAATTACTCCTTAAAGTTTTAACAACTTGGCCAATAAATGCTAAAGTTGCCAAACCTAATTCACCTCCACATATACTAGTCCAAAACAAAGGCATGATTTGAATACAAGGCATCGCCTCTGGGTTATATAAGAGATCATGGAGTAAATATATATATAACAAAATGTCAATAACTGGGGTAAAGTTAATGGCAAAATCCTTTCAAAAGGCCTGGCCTCTAACGGATGAGCAGGGAACTAGGAAGGCGTCGAGGTAGGTTGGACATAGTCCAACACTAGCGCGAACAAAGTCGGGTTAATAATTCAATATCAACACCCTGTACCCATGACATTACTGATACTGTCGCTGTAAATACAGCTACGATCAATACAGTCTCTTATCACTACAAGTTGCTCTTAATACAGCCGAACTAAATGCAACTTTTATTACTACATTCGCTATTAATGCAACTGCTATCAATACAGTTGTTATTACTACAATGGCTATTAATGCATTTGAACTAAATACAATTGCTATGAATACAACTGCTCCCAATACCGTTATTATTACTACAGTTGCTATTAATACAGCTGAACTAAATACAAATGCTATTAATACATTTGCTATTAATGCAACTGCTATCAATACAGTTGTTATCACCACAGTTGCTGTTGATATAGCCGAACTAAATTCAATTGCTATTGATACATTTGCTATTAATGCAACTGCTATCAATTCAGTTGTTATTACAGTTGCTGTTAGTACATCTAAACTAAATACAGTTGCTATTGATACAGTTACTATAAATACAACTGCTATATATACAATGGTTCTTACTACAGTTGCTGTTAATATATCTAAACTAAATACAGTTGCTATGAATACAACGGCTATTAATACAGTTGTTATTACTACAGTGGCTATTAATTCAGCTGATCAGAGTACAGTTGCTATTACTGCAGCTGCTATTAATACAGTAGATATCATTACTTATGCCTGTGAAACAGTGATATTAATAGCTAGAGCATTTCTATGCATTAGCTATTAGACCAGTTGCTATGAACATTATTGCTATCAGTACTATCGTTAGTTTCCAGCTGTATAGTAGTTTTGTTGTGTAGATAAATCGAAGTGGCTGAAGACATCTGTAGGTGCTTTTAAGATGTCAAGGAGCTGAAGTGTTTATGTTGAAATTTGAGATGTTTTTTCAGGGTTATTTGGCAGTTTTGAAAATGAGAGTCACTGTGAAGGAAAGGGGAGCAATGAGTCAAGGTAGAATTTGTGTTTGGCTTTATATAATCCTCCTGTTCAAAAGAGCTTGGTTGGTGTGTCCAACAAATTTCAGAGGAGTATTTCACGAGTATTCGTTCTTTGAGTGAGAATAACTCTCCTGGTTTGGATTAGAGATATATATATCATATATATGATATATACAGACCAGGGTGTTATAGGAGGGTGTGACTTCAGTATATCATACATATATATATATATATATATATATATATATATATATATATATATATATATATATATATATATATATATATATATATATATATATATATATATTCTCACCTGTACGACGCATCATACCAGAATTGTAACATGGATCTCTTTTCTTGTGATCCCAACTTCGTCACAGACACCAACAACACCAAGAAGGAGCCGGAACACCCAATGATGGACGTGCAGACCCTGACGGTAGTGGTCCATAGCGACGATGGTCTTCAGGACCTCCTCCAGCAGGTGATGTAGAGTGTAGGGGCGTAAGGGGCTACTTCGGCAGGCGAGAGGTTACATAAACGATTCGATTCCATTGCATAAACGATTCGATTCCATTACATAAACGATTCGATTCCATAACATAAACGATTCAATTCCATTACATAAACGATTCGGTTCCATTACATAAGCGATTCGATTCCAATCTTAAACGATTCGATTCCATTCCATAATCTTTTTACCTGAGAACCAAAGGAACATATGTACTAAGAATGGCTGACTTTAAGGTGATATTCTAGGGAGTTTTTCAGGTCACGGACGTGCTGAGACATAACCCACGTCTCTCTGACACCAATAGGATTCGCTCCCAACCAACTCGGTCGCTATAGCGTACGGGGTCGAATACCAGGAGGACCCCGATACCAAGGACACAGGGGGGTCGTACGGCCCAGGTGAGAGCGACGTGGAGGAAGAAACGACCTTGTTGGAACCCGAGACGCTTGTGAGGAAGAAACGATTTGTAAGTATCCAGGGTTGGTGGTCGTTAGTGCGTCTTGAGGGGTAGTTAACGTGAGTGGGTAGTTAAGGTGTGTAAGGGGGGTAAGAATAACTGAGATCTTCTTAAGTCGTGTGGTGTTATCTTAGTATTGCAGACTTAGGTCACGTATTCGAAAAGTCAGGTCAGTGGTGTGTACAGTTCGTAAGTAGGTCACCTGTTCGTAAGTTAAGTGGTGTGTACAGTTCGTAAGTAAATCACCTGTTCGTAAGTTAAGTGGTGTGTACAGTTCGTAAGTAGGTCACCTGTTCGTAAGTTAAGTGGTGTGTACAGTTCGTAAGTAAATCACCTGTTCGTAAGTTAAGTGGTGTGTACAGTTCGTAAGTAGGTCACCTGTTCATAAGTTAAGTGGTGTGTACAGTTCGTAAGTAGGTCACCTGTTCATAAGTTAAGTGGTGTGTACAGTTCGTAAGTAGGTCACCTGTTCGTAAGTTAAGTGGTGTGTACAGTTCGTAAGTAGGTCACCTGTTCGTAAGTTAAGTGGTGTGTACAGTTCGTAAGTAGGTCACCTGTTCGTAAGTCAGGTAACTGATGAGTTCTGTCTGTCAGTAGGCCACATGTTGGTAAGTCAGACGGGAAATTGGTTCTGTCTGTAAGTCAGTTACGGTGATGTCATGTGA
>NC_092267.1:5127539-5135039 GCF_036320965.1 Panulirus ornatus | reverse complement strand
TTATAACACCTTCTCATCCACCAACCTAAAAATCTTATAATTTCTCATCTACCAAACTAAAAATCTTATAACACCTTCTCATCCACCAACTTGAAAATCTTTAAACACCTCATCCATTAACCTAAACATCTTATAACGCCTTCTCATCCACCAACTTAAATTCCCTTATAACACCTTCTCATCCTCCAACCTAAAAATCTGATAATTTCTCATCCACCAACCTAATAATCTTATAATTTCTCATCCGCCAGTCTAAAAATCTTATAATTTCTCATCCACCAACCTAAAAATCTTATGATTTCTCATCCACCAACCTAAAAATCTTATAATTTCTCATCCACCAACCTAAAAATCTTATAATTTCTCATCCACCAACCTAAAAATCTTATAATTTCTCATCCACCAACCTAAAAATCTTATAATTTCTCATCCACCAACCTAAAAATCTTATAATTTCTCATCCACCAACCTAAAAATCTTACAAGACCATCTTCAAATGTTAAAGATGATTATTCTAAGACCACATTCACTCTAATTATTCATGTGGCCCAGTGTGTTGGTACTGGAGCGTCACCAAATTCATTATCTGATTCTCATTTATCTCTTCAAACATCAATATCTTTATTCACTTATCGTGTTTAATGGTGTTCTTACGTACGCCAAAAAATATAAGAGTCATATGTATTCTTTAGGTTTAGGGAAACTGGTTCTGTTGTTTAAGATAATAATTCATTGTTCATTTTTCGACCTTTTTATTCCAGAGGTAATAAATTCATTATCACTATCTTTAACATTGCTTCAGGGTGATTCTTTTATCATACTATGACGTAATTTACTTTTTATGAGGTTCATTTCAAATTGTCTTATTTTTTCAACTGAATCAGTGGAAGAATGAATGGCAGGAGTCATAAAAAAAAAATGAATTATCAAATTCCTTCATTTTTCTCAAAAGAAAATTAAAAATTGGAAAAATGAATGGTGAAACATGACACACATACCCAAAAAAATTATCAAATTCTTTCATTTTCTAAAAAAAAAAAAAAAATTGGAAAAATTAATGGTAAAACATGACTCACATCCCAAAAAAAAAATTATCAAATTCCTTCATTTTCTGAAAAAAAATAAATTGGAAAAATCAATGGTAAAACATGACTCACATGCAAAGCAAAAATTAACAAATTCCTTCATTTTCTAAAAAAAAAAAAAAAAGATAAAATTGGAAAAATTAATGGTAAAACATGACTCACATGCCAAAAAAAAAAAGATCAAATTCGTTCATTTTTCTCAAAAGAAAATTAAGAATTGGAAAAACGAATGGTAAAACATGACACATGCCAAAAAAATTATCAAATTCCTTCATTTTCTCAAACGAAATTAAAAACTGGTAAAATCAATTGTAACATATGACTCAAATGCCAAAACAAAATTATCAAATTCCTTCCTTTTCAAAAAAAAAAAAGATAAAATTGGAAAAATTAATGGTAAAACATGACACACATGCCAAAACAAAATTATCAAATTCCTTCATTTTCTAAAGAAAAAAAAAAGATAAAATTGGAAAAATTAATGGTAAAACATGACTCACATGCCAAAAAAAATGATCAAATTCCTTCATTTCTGAAAAAAGAAATAGAATTGGAAAAATTAACTGTAAAACATGACTCACATGCCAAAAAATTATCAAATTCCTTCCTTTTCAAAAAAAAAAGATAAAATTGGAAAAATTAATGGTAAAACATGACACACATGCCAAAACAAAATTATCAAATTCCTTCATTTTCTAAAGAAAAAAAAAGATAAAATTGGAAAAATTAATGGTAAAACATGACTCACATGCCAAAAAAAATTATCAAATTCCTTCATTTCTGAAAAAAGAAATAGAATTGGAAAAATTAACGGTAAAACATGACTCACATGCCAAAAAATTATCAAATTCCTTCATTTTCTCAAAAAAGAATTAAAAATTGGAAAAATGAATGGTAAAACATGACTCACATACCAAAAAAATCATCAAATTCCGTCCTTTTCTAAAAAAAAAAAAAAATCAAACTTAGAAAAACGAATGACTCACATGCCAAAAATATTCCTTTTACATGACGAATATCCTGGGTGGGGGAGGGGAGGGGTAGAATATCACCAGAGATCTTCGTCTCCGGCGAAGACTTCTTTCTTTGGAAACCCACCCACCCATACCCATACCCTTTCCCTCGCCCCCTTACCACCCAGGACAAGTTCTCCGTGTCGCAAATCTACGTCACCGGCATGGGAGAGAAATGGGCGTGTACCTCGAGGGATTCGATCGTTGTCACCTACCATCCCACAGCCAGTGGCAGGACTGACCATCGCGCAACTATAGAGATACAGTTATTAATGAAGGAACTGGATTACGCCAGTAAGTAGCCACAGATTTATGCCAGTAAGTAGCCACAGATTACGCCAGTAAGTAGCCACGGATTACGCCAGTAAGTAGCCACAGATTACGCCAGTAAGTATCCACAGATTACGCCAGTAAGTAGCCACGGATTACGCCAGTAAGTAGCCACAGATTACGCCAGTAAGTAGCCACGGATTACGCCAGTAAGTAGCCACGGATTACGCCAGTAAGTAGCCACGGATTACGCCAGTAAGTAGCCACGGATTACGCCAGTAAGTAGCCACGGATTACGCCAGTAAGTAGCCACGGATTACGCCAGTAAGTAGCCACGGATTACGCCAGTAAGTAGCCACGTATTACGCCAATAAGTAGCCACGGATTACGCCAGTAAGTAGCCACGTATTACGCCAATAAGTAGCCACGGATTACGCCAGTAAGTAGCCACGGATTACGCCTGTAAGTAGCCACGGATTACGCCAGTAAGTAGCCACGGATTACGCCAGTAAGTAGCCACGGATTACGCCAGTAAGTAGCCACGGATTACCTGGCTACCAACACTCTGCTCTTACATGTCATGATCATCACCCACCTAGCCACCTGGGATCGCCAGATTAGCTGGTGTGACAAGGGCTGTCCAGTTCCCCTTCTATGCCTTACTTGCCTTAGAGACCTTCTGCGTCTATATTTCCAAGTTCCCTTTCTATGTCTCAGTCCAGAGTGATTCATAACCGTATTTACCATAGACACTGACCCTTTGTATCTATATTTCCAAGTTCCCCTTCTATGTCCAGAGTGATACATAGCCTTTTTATCATAGACACTGACCCTCTGTATCTATATTCACAAGTTCCCTTTCTATGTCTCAGTCCAGAGTGATTCATAACCGTATTTACCATAGACACTGACCCTCTGTATCTATATTCACAAGTTCCCTTTCTATGTCTCAGTGCAGAGTGATACATAGCCTTATTTACCATAGACACTGACCCTCTGTATCTATATTCACAAGTGACCTTTCTATGTCTCAGTGCAAAGTGGCACGTAACTCATCTAACATAGAGAGAGACACATATAGAAAGACTTGTGTACGTCAAATAAAGAAGTAACACATGCGACTTCTCTCCGACAGCTGACCTGGCCTCGTACAGCACGGACGACAAGTTCAAAATTGAATTCGGTTTCAACATCTTCGTGGAAGACGCCATGGATGGGGACGTCTTGGAAGTCGGGGTGAACTTGAAGATCGACTCGACCCAAGTGTGGTCGGATAGCGCCTCCATCACGGTAGGACCCCAAGGGCCACATCCACCGCCTACGTCTCCTGTCACCTGGGTCGACGTAAGTACTGACGCAACCCGTACGAGAGGAGGAGGGAGGGAGGAGGGAAGGAGGGAGGGAGGGGTTGTTGGGTGGGTTGGTTGGTTGATGGAGGTACTGTCAAAGGAGAGCGACAGTGACGGTAGGGAGTGGCGACGTAACATGGGGGACGTCGTAAGTACCGACGTTACATGGGGACGTCGTAAGTACCGACGTAACATAGGGACGTCGTAAGTACCGACGTAACATGGGGACGTCGTAAGTGCCGACGTTACATAGGGACGTCGTAAGTACCGACGTACCATGGGGACGTTGTAAGTACCGACGTAACATGGGAACGTCGTAAGTGCCGACGTTACATGGGGACGTCGTAAGTACCGACGTACCATGGGGACGTTGTAAGTACCGACGTAACATGGGGACGTTGTAAGTACCGACGTAACATGGGGACGTCGTAAGTACCGACGTAACATGGGGACGTCGTAAGTACCGACGTACCATGGGGACGTCGTAAGTGCCGACGTTACATGGGGACGTCGTAAGTACCGACGTACCATGGGGACGTTGTAAGTACCGACGTAACATGGGGACGTTGTAAGTACCGACGTAACATGGGGACGTCGTAAGTACCGACGTAACATGGGGACGTCGTAAGTACCGACGTACCATGGGGACGTCGTAAGTACCGACGTAACATGGGGACGTCGTAAGTACCGACGTAACATAATGACGTCGTAGGTACCGACGTAACATAGTGACGTCGTAAGTACCGACGTACCATGGGGACGTCGTAAGTACCGACGTTACATAGGGACGTCGTAAGTACCGACGTAACATAGGGACGTCGTAAGTACCGACGTAACATAATGACGTCGTAAGTACCGACGTAACATGGGGACGTCGGAAGTACCGACGTTACAGGGGGGCGTTGTAAGTACCGACGTTACATAGGGACGTCGTAAGTACCGACGTAACATAGTGACGTCGTAAGTATCGACGTACCATGGGGACGTCGTAAGTACCGACGTAACATGGGAACGTCGTAAGTACCGACGTAACATGGGGACGTCGTAAGTACCGACGTAACATGGGGACAACTAACGCATTGTGTGAGACACTGACGCATAACTGCGATGCTCGTAAGACTGACGTATAGCAATATGACGCAAGGAAGGATTTCTGACGTAACCCCAGAAGACTGACAACACTCAGGGCTACAGTGTCGCAAATAGTGACACCACGTTGCTCCAGACGCAAAAGATTTACGTTCCTCTCCCCGACGCTCGTCGCAAGCTCCATCTATCTAGTTCTCCCTACCATCACTATATTAACAGACCCTCCATCATACTCCATCTATCTACCTCTCCCTATCACTACTACAGCAACAGACCCTCCATCATTCTCCATCTACCTAGTTCTCCCAACCCTCCATCAAACTCCATCTCTTTCGCTTCCTTCAGGACGTGACCAACTTGACCCCGACGGAGGTAGTGCCGGAGGGCACAGCCACCTGGAAGGTCACGGCAGAAATCCCCAGCGGTGCCAACTCCTTGATCGAATGCACAGCCACTGGCACTGCTGACACAGGTACGTGCGTGCAGTCCTGTGGTGTGTGGTGGTCTGGTATGTCTATGTGTGGTGGTGTGGTATGTCTATGTGTGGTGGTGTGGTATGTCTATGTGTGGTGGTCTGGTATGTCTATGTGTGGTGGTGTGGTATGTCTATGTGTGGTGGTGTGGTATGTCTATGTGTGGTGGTCTGGTATGTCTATGTGTGGTGGTGTGGTATGTCTATGTGTGGTGGTGTGGTATGTCTATGTGTGGTGGTGTGGTATGTCTATGTGTGGTGGTCTGGTATGTCTATGTGTGGTGGTGTGGTATGTCTATGTGTGGTGGTGTGGTATGTCTATGTGTGGTGGTCTGGTATGTCTATGTGTGGTGGTGTGGTATGTCTATGTGTGGTGGTGTGGTATGTCTATGTGTGGTGGTGTGGTATGTCTATGTGTGGTGGTGTGGTATGTCTATGTGTGGTGGTGTGGTATGTCTATGTGTGGTGGTGTGGTACGTCTATGTGTGGTGGTGTGGTATGTCTATGTGTGGTGGTGTGGTATGTCTATGTGTGGTGGTGTGGTATGTCTATGTGTGGTGGTGTGGTATGTCTATGTGTGGTGGGGTGGTATGTCTATGTGTGGTGGTGTGGTATGTCTATGTGTGGTGGTGTGGTATGTCTATGTGTGGTGGTGTGGTATGTCTATGTGTGGTGGTGTGGTATGTCTATGTGTGGTGGTGTGGTATGTCTATGTGTGGTGGTGTGGTATGTCTATGTGTGGTGGTGTGGTATGTCTATGTGTGGTGGTGTGGTATGTCTATGTGTGGTGGTGTGGTATGTCTATGTGTGGTGGTGTGGTACGTCAATGTGTGGTGGTGTGGTATGTCTATGTGTGGTGGTGTGGTATGTCTATGTGTGGTGGTGTGGTATGTCTATGTGTGGTGGTGTGGTATGTCTATGTGTGGTGGTATGGTATGTCTATGTGTGGTGGTGTGGTATGTCTATGTGTGGTGGTGTGGTATGTCTGTGTGTGGTGGTGTGGTATGTCTGTCTCTCTGTGTGTGGTGGTGTGGTATGTCTGTCTCTCTATGTGTGGTGGTGTGAAATGTCTGTCTCTCTATGTGTGGTGGTGTGGTATGTCTATGTGTGATGGTGTGGTATGTCTATGTGTGGTGGTGTGGTATGTCTATGTGTGGTGGTGTGGTATGTCTATGTGTGGTGGTGTGGTATGTCTATGTCTGGTGGTGTGGTATGTCTATGTGTGGTGGTGTGGTATGTCTATGTGTGGTGGTGTGGTACGTCTATGTGTGGTGGTGTGGTATGTCTATGTGTGGTGGTGTGGTATGTCTATGTGTGGTGGTGTGGTATGTCTATGTGTGGTGGTGTGGTATGTCTATGTGTGGTGGTGTGGTATGTCTATGTGTGGTGGTGTGGTATGTCTATGTGTGGTGGTGTGGTATGTCTATGTGTGGTGGTGTGGTATGTCTATGTGTGGTGGTGTGGTATGTCTATGTGTGGTTGTGTGGTATGTCTATGTGTGGTGGTGTGGTATGTCTATGTGTGGTGGTCTGGTATGTCTATGTGTGGTGGTCTGGTATGTCTATGTGTGGTGGTCTGGTATGTCTATGTGTGGTGGTCTGGTATGTCTATGTGTGGTGGTGTGGTATGCCTGTCTCTCTCTATGTGTGGTGGTGTGGTATGTCTATGTGTGGTGGTGTGGTATGTCTATGTGTGGTGGTGTGGTATGTCTATGTGTGGTGGTGTGGTATGTCTATGTGTGGTGGTGTGGTATGTCTATGTGTGGTGGTGTGGTATGTCTGTTTCCCTATGTGTGGTGGTGGGGTATGTCTATGTGTGGTGGTATGGTATGTCTATGTGTGGTGGTGTGGTATGTCTGTCTCTCTATGTGTGGTGGTGTGGTATGTCTGGCTTTCTATGTGTGGTGGTGTGGTATGTCTGGCTTTCTATGTGCGGTGGTGTGGTAATGTCTGTCTGTCTTGTGATGTGGTGGTGTGGTATGTCTGTCTCTCTATGTGTGGTGGTGTGGTATGTCTGTCTCTCTATGTGTGGTGGTGTGGTATGCCTGTCTCTCTATGTGTGGTGGTGTGGTATGTCTGGCTCTCTATGTGTGGTGGTGTGGTATGTCTGGCTTTCTATGTGTGGTGGTGTGGTATGTCTGGCTTTCTATGTGCGGTGGTGTGGTAATGTCTGTCTGTCTTGTGATGTGGTGGTGTGGTATGTCTGTCTCTCTATGCGTGGTG
>NC_092267.1:5082539-5122539 GCF_036320965.1 Panulirus ornatus | reverse complement strand
TGCAATTGAACGTTGGATCTCTGATCGCCAGGAACCTACAACCTCACCGTTGGTCTGCATATGCCGCCAAACCTCATCTGGACTGGGTGGGACAGCTTTCTCGTGGATGCAACAACGCCCACACCACCTCCCGAAGTCTCGGTGTTTGAGATTTTACCCAGGGCGGCAGGCGACATCCTCCCAGGTGTCCCTCAGCTGATAACGGTAAGAGGTTGAGATAACGTTCTTTGAGAGAGAGAGAGAGAGAGAGAGAGAGAGAGAGAGAGAGAGAGAGAGAGAGAGAGACAGAGTGGCTACTGAGACGTGTGTTGGGGCTACTGGAAACAAATGCTGATACATGTATATATATATATATATATATATATATATATATATATATATATATATATATATATATATATATATATATATATATATACATATATATATATATATATCCCTGGGCATAGGGGAGAAAGAATACTTCCCACGTATTCCCTGCGTGTCGTAGAAGGCGACTAAAAGGGGAGGGAGCGGATGGCTGGAAATCCTCCCCTTTCTTGTTTTTTTTTAATTTTCCAAAAGAAGGAACAGAGAAGGGGGTCAGGTGAGGATATTCCCTCTAAGGCCCAGTTCTCTGTTCTTAACGCTACCTCGCTAACGCGGGAAATGGCAAATAGTATGAAAAAAAAAAAAAAAAAAAATATATATATATATATATATATATATATATATATATATATATATATGTATGGTTGTATGGTTGCGAGGCGTGGGCTATGGATAGAGTTGTGCGCAGGAGGATGGATGTGCTGGAAATGAGATGTTTGAGGACAATGTGTGGTGTGAGGTGGTTTGATCGAGTGAGTAACGTAAGGGTAAGAGAGATGTGTGGAAATAAAAAGAGCGTGGTTGAGAGAGCAGAAGAGGGTGTTTTGAAGTGGTTTGGGCACATGGAGAGGATGAGTGAGGAAAGGTTGACCAAGAGGATATATGTGTCGGAGGTGGAGGGAACAAGGAGAAGAGGGAGACCAAATTGGAGGTGGAAAGATGGAGTGAAAAAGATTTTGTGTGATCGGGGCCTGAACATGCAGGAGGGTGAAAGGAGGGCAAGGAATAGAGTGAATTGGAGCGATGTGGTATACCAGGGTTGACGTGCTGTCAGTGGATTGAATCAAGGCATGTGAAGCGTCTGGGGTAAACCATGGAAAGCTGTGTAGGTATGTATATTTGCGTGTGTGGACGTATGTATATACATGTGTATGGGGGGGGGGGGTTGGGCCATTTTTTTTCGTCTGTTTCCTTGCGCTACCTCGCAAACGCGGGAGACAGCGACAAAGTATAATAAAAAAAAAAATATATATATATATATATATATATATATATATATATATTTTTCTTTCTTTTAAACTATTCGCCATTTCCCGCGTTAGCGAGGTAGCGCTAAGAACAGAGGACTGGGCCTTTTTTGGAATATCCTCAACTGGCCCCCTCTGTTCCTTCTTTTGGAAAATTTAAAAAAAAAAAAAAAAAAAAAAAAAAATGAAACACGAAAAGTTCCCAAGTGCACTTTCGTGTAATAATCACATCATCAGGGGAGACAAGAGAGAAATATAACAGTCAGTTGATATACATCGAAGAGACGAAGCTAGGACGCCATTTGGTAAACATGTGATTATTACACGAAAGTGCATTTGGGAACTTTTCGAGTTTCATTTTCCACGTGGACTCATAGGAATATCTTGATCACGCGCAAAATTGTGATCCTTTCCAATATATATATATATATATGTGTGTGTGTGTGTGTGTGTGTGTGTGTGTGTGTGTGTGTGTGATGGATGTGTACATATGTGATCATCTCTCAGACATTGTGAGTCTCATTTATACCATAATAACACAAAGAGACTGTAGAATATATGGTAGAAGCCACTGTTCAATATCACAACCTTTGAGTCTCTTCCGAAACCAGAACTCCACAACAGTGGAGCCTGCTTGCTATCCCATGTTATCCTTGAATAGACATCCATGTCGTTTGTAAGAGTCTCAACCCACACACTCATCAATGTAGGTCATCCTATATACCTATCAACATAAGAGTCAATATTGTAGTTGCAAGTCTGTCTCTCTCCTGATCGCTTGTGTGTAGGTAGACTCATTCCTACGTCCCCAAGTCCTCATTTGGCTCTTTGCTTGTATAGGTAGACTCGTTCCTACGTGCCCAAGTCCTCATTTGGCTCTTTGCTTGTATAGGTAGACTCGTTCCTACGTGCCCAAGTCCTCATTTGGCTCTTTGCTTGTATGGGTAGACTCATTCCTACGTCCCCAAGTCCTCATTTGGCTCTTTGCTTGTATAGGTAGACTCGTTCCTACGTGCCCAAGTCCTCATTTGGCTCTTTGCTTGTATAGGTAGACTCATTCCTACGTCCCCAAGTCCTCATTTGGCTCTTTGCTTGTATAGGTAGACTCGTTCCTACGTGCCCAAGTCCTCATTTGGCTCTTTGGGGTCCATTTGCCTCCCAACCCACAGGTCGTGTTTAAGCCTCAGCCCGGGACTGTAGGGAAGTACACCATCACAGCTGAGGTAGACGACGTTGAAATCATCAGTCTTTGTAAGATCCTGATACTCGATGTAGGTAAGTCGCTTTCACGGTATTTATATGGTTGAGATTTACCTCCGGGCGTCGAAGGATGGGGTTCGAACCCCATCCCTACACGCGTGGCAGGGCCCGACACGCTGGCCAATTTTGGACTGTGAGGGAAAAGGGGTTCGAACCCATCCCTACCGCGTGCCAGGGTCCGGCACGCTGGCCACTTTGGACTACGAGGGAAAAGGGGTTCGAACCCATCCCTACCCCGTGCCAGGGCCCGACACGCTGGCCATTTTGCACTACGAGGCAAAAGGGGTTTGAACCCATCCTTACCGCGTGCCAGGGCCCGACTCGCTGGCCAAATTGGACTTCGAGGCAAAAGGGGTTCGAACCCATCCCTACCCCGTGCCAGGGCCCGACATGCTGGCCGTTTTGGACGACGAGGCGAGAAAATGAAAAAACTTTCCGTATCCACTTCCTCTCGCCTCGTGGTCTGTCGGTTGGCGTCCCGACCCGCCTCGCGGTAGGGGATGGGTTCGAACCCTTCGACGCCTGGAGATAGATCATTATCATCCATTCCATGTGTCCATTACATGATAAATATATAGATAGATAGATAATAAGTCTTCATGACATGGCTTTTATTAGGGGCGCCCCCAGTTGCCCATGGCCTCTCAGCTAACAACCTCCTCCTCCTCCTCTTCCTTATTTCATGGCAGGAGCCAACTTCCCATGCGTGGACAAGGAGCCTTATGGCAAGGAAGACATCCTCTACCAGTCTACCACACTAGTGCATGACTCTACAAACTGGGGGCTTCGCGCTGTGCTGGATCTGGGTATCCTACGTAACTTAGGTATGTACACGGCCCTGTGTGTATGTGTGTGTGTGTGTGTGTGTGTGTGTGTGTGTGTGTGTGTGTGTGTGTGTGTGTGTATGTGTGTCTGTCTGTCTGTCTGTCTGGCTGTCTGTCTGTGTCTGTCTGTCTGTCTTTGTCTGTCTGTCTGTCTTTGTCTGTCTGTCTGTCTTTGTGTCCAGCATTCAACCACTCTCTCTATTTTCATCAATGTGGACTCGAGTACTCTTTCTTGCATGCCTTTTACAGTGGATGTCCATGTTGTTTATAGTGGATGTCCACGTTTTCACAGTGGACGTCCACTTTTTCGCAGTGGACGTCCACGTTTTCACAGTGGACGTCCACATTTTCACAATGGATGTTCATGTTTTTTACAGTGGATGTCTACGTTTTCGCAGTGGACGTCCACTTTTCACAGTGGATGTCCAGTTTTTCACGGTGGACGTCCACTCTTTTACAGTGGACGTCCACTTTTTCACAGTGGATGTCCACGTTTTTTGCAATGGACGTCCACTTTTTCCACAGTGGACGTCCACGTTCTTCACAGTGGATATCCACAGTGCATGTGTGTTAGCAATATCGAGAAGACCAGTGAACTAGGGAAAGATATAACGATAGATGATATAGACAGACGAATAGATAGACTGATTACAATAGATAGATAGATACTTAGACTGAACGATAAGTTCGTCCATTATTTTTTTCATCTTGTTTTCATCTACGTTCATAAAGGTTCGGGCAGCTTTTACCCGGCGCCCATCGCCGACGTGGACGCGATCGCCGTGGGCGTCCTGCTGAAGGGCGTCAGCGACGGCGCAGGAACGCTGACGATGACCCTGGATGACCTGGGGACACCGACCGTCGTGACGCAGGCCCTCACCGTCCTGGGTCCCCTCACACCGGTGAGAGAGAGAGAGAGAGAGAGAGAGAGAGAGAGAGAGAGAGAGAGAGAGAGAGAGAGAGAGAGAGAGAGTTACATTGGATGGGAGAGAGAGAGAGAGAGAGAGAGAGAGAGAGAGAGAGAGAGAGAGAGAGAGAGAGAGAGAGAGAGAGAGAGAGTTACACTAGATCCACAGACCACACTAAGGTCTTGGTGAGGTGGTCTGATAAACCCCCCCCCACCCCCCCCGACCGACCATCAAACACAAACCTCACACAGAACTCAGACAGGTAAACCTTCCATCATCATCATCTCTCTCTCTTTCTTTCCATCATCTGGTAGCGCCAAGATGACCCAGTATAACCCTCTGTTTCCCCAACAGGTGGGCGGGCCCCTTGGGGTGACAGTGTCCGCTACAGACTCGACACCCGACGCCTACGAGGGCGTGATGAAGCTGGTCGACTTCACCCTCACTGTCCTCGAGGGTTACCAGCAGGAGGTGACAGCGACGTTAAGGAACACGGAACTGACAGACTTCACGATCTGCTTCGGGGCTGTTTACTCAGTGAGCCTCCTATCCTATCTTTTTTTTTTTTTTTTTTTTTTTTTTTTTACTTTGTCGCTGTCTCCCGCGTTTGCGAGGTAGCGCAAGGAAACAGACGAAAGAAATGGCCCAACCCACCCCCATACACATGTATATACATACGTCCACACACGCAAATATACATACCTACACAGCTTTCCATGGTTTACCCCAGACGCTTCACATGCCTTGATTCAATCCACTGACAGCACGTCAACCCCTGTATACCACATGACTCCAATTCACTCTATTCCTTGCCCTCCTTTCACCCTCCTGCATGTTCAGGCCCCGATCACACAAAATCTTTTTCACTCCATCTTTCCACCTCCAATTTGGTCTCCCTCTTCTCCTCGTTCCCTCCACCTCCGACACATATATCCTCTTGGTCAATCTCTCCTCACTCATTCTCTCCATGTGCCCAAACCATTTCAAAACACCCTCTTCTGCTCTCTCAACCACGCTCTTTTTATTTCCACACATCTCTCTTACCCTTACGTTACTTACTCGATCAAACCACCTCACACCACACATTGTCCTCAAACATCTCATTTCCAGCACATCCATCCTCCTGCGCACATCTCTATCCATAGCCCACGCCTCGCAACCATACAACATTGTTGGAACCACTATTCCCTCAAACATACCCATTTTCGCTTTCCGAGATAATGTTCTCGACTTCCACACATTTTTCAAGGCTCCCAAAATTTTCGCCCCCTCCCCCACCCTATGATCCACTTCCGCTTCCATGGTTCCATCCGCTGACAGATCCACTCCCAGATATCTAAAACACTTCACTTCCTCCAGTTTTTCTCCATTCAAACTCACCTCCCAATTGACTTGACCCTCACCCCTACTGTACCTAATAACCTTGCTCTTATTCACATTTACTCTCAACTTTCTTCTTCCACACACTTTACCAAACTCAGTCACCAGCTTCTGCAGTTTCTCACATGAATCAGCCACCAGCGCTGTATCATCAGCGAACAACAACTGACTCACTTCCCAAGCTCTCTCATCCCCAACAGACTTCATACTTGCCCCTCTTTCCAGGACTCTTGCATTTACCTCCCTTACAACCCCATCCATAAACAAATTAAACAACCATGGAGACATCACACACCCCTGCCGCAAACCTACATTCACTGAGAACCAATCACTTTCCTCTCTTCCTACACGTACACATGCCTTACATCCTCGATAAAAACTTTTCACTGCTTCTAACAACTTGCCTCCCACACCATATATTCTTAATACCTTCCACAGAGCATCTCTATCAACTCTATCATATGCCTTCTCCTATCTTATCGTATCTTATTATCTTATCTTATCATCTGATTTTATTATCTTATCCTAATAACACATCTCACACTCTTACAAGCCAGTATGCTCAAGTGCTTATCCTCCATTCTCCCACTTATCTAGACCAAGTGGGTGAGAACGTACCTCCTATCCTATCTTATCTTATCTTATCATCTTATCTTATCTTATATCGTAATAAAACATCTCATACTCTTAAAAGTCAGTATGCTTAAGTGCTCATCCTCCATTCCCCCACTTATCTAGACCAAGTGGGTGAGAACGTACCTCCTATCCAATCTTGTTATCTTATCATCTTATCTTATCTTATATCGTAATAAAACATCTCACACTCTTACAAGTCAGTATGCTTAAGTGCTCATCCTCCATTCCCCCACTTATCTCGACCAGGTGGGGGAGAACGTACCTTGCCTCATCCCATCCAATGTTATCTCGGCAAAGACGACCACAGATACAGAAGAGGTGTTGGAGATAGCGCTCAAGGAAGTCTGCCACTACCAAATGTCTGAAAACACTACGGAAAATCTGGTAAGCTTCGTTGTATATCAACTGTTGTATTTCTTTCTTGTATCTTCCCTGAGGATGTGATTATGACACGAAAGTGCACTTGGGAACTTATCGTGTTTCATTTTTCCCATGGACTCAAATGTACCCTTCTTGTATTATAACAGTCCTTCGTTAGCTTAACATTCTTCAAACCATCAGGTCATCTGTTATCTAGCTTTCCCAAGTACCCTTCTTGTATTGTAACAACCCTTCATCTGTTTAGAATCCTACACCACCATCAGGTAAGTCAACCTCTCTCCAACACCCCATCCTACAGGATCAGTCAGTCAGTCCCTCCATCTCTCCTTCGTCGGTAGCTCAACATCATCCACCAACATCAGGTCATCCTCACCCCAACATCCCCTCCTCCTACAGGATCAGTCAGTCAGTCATTCCCTCCTCCATCTCTCCTTCGTCAGGTGGTTCTTCCCCTCCTACAGGATCAGTCAGTCAGTCATTCCCTCCATATTTCTCTCTCCTTCGTCAGGGGGTTCTTCCCCTCCTATAGGATCAGTCAGTCAGTCATTCCCCCCATCTCTCCTTCCTCAGGTGGTTCTTCCCCTCCTACAGGACCAGCCAGTCAGTCATTCCCCCCATCTCTCTCTCTCTCTCCTTCGTCAGGTGGTTCTTCGCGTTGGGGTGATGTTCCTCCCGAACTCGGCCCTGTCTGCCTTCACGTTGAACATGGACCTAACCGAGGGGTCCGCCAGCCCAGCCACATACAGCTTCGACCTCACCAAGGCAACAACAGCTTATGTGCCTGACCCCGTTAACACGACGGGCTTGAGGCTCTCGCTCTTGGAGAACAATACGGTCGTGACCCCAGGGTTGAGGTTGTGGACTGGGGTGGCCATCACTATCCCCAGGGACGTCACCATCCCGCTGGAGGTCTGTCTATCTGTCTATCTATCTGTCTGTGTGAGTGCTATTTGTGTGTTATGAGGAGGTGGGTGTTTACATACTCGTGTTGACCCCCGTCTCTTAACTTTGTTCATGTGTATCATGTCTGTGCTCCTGTGTATGTATGCAGACACACACACACACACACACACACACACACACACACACACACACACTAAACCATATGCGCGCGAGCGCGTGTTTGTGTTTATTTCAATCTGTTCGTCTGTGTCATATAAGAAAAGATCCTCTCCCTTTATCTCCCTTGAGCAACTACAATATTCTTATGCCTTCAGTAAGGTCTTTAGACTTCAATGATCATCGATACTTCCATAAGAACTCTACAAGTATTCGAACTTGTCACATTAGAAGGTGTAAGGGGGGACACAAGGAGGTTTTTTCGCCATCTACACACCGTAATCGCTGCTGAATGTATAAGTCTCCGTCTTCGAGGTCTTTAGTATGCTTATATCAAAGTCCTCCTTCTTCTTCAGGTGGGTGTGATGACGACTTCCGACGGGGGTCGGGCCTTCGCCACTGTTCATGGCTTCCGGTGAGTGTTGCTCCTCTGATATCTTCCACGTCACACAACGAAAGCTGTCAAACTTCCTTTGTCGCCTTCATCCATCCCATGCGCCACCACAGATGTGATGGCAAGATCGAGCCCCTGAGAGAGATGTCTCTTTGTGTCATTATCTGTGATTAGCTGATCTACGGAGACGTTCTACTCTCAGGGGCTCCTGATCCCCAGTCCTCCCGATCTCTTGAACGAGATGTTTGTATTCTGTCTGTCTCTCTGTCCTATGTCTCCTTTCCCTACCTCTTGAACGAGATGTTTGTATTCTGTCTGTCTCTCTGTCCTATGTCTCCTTTCCCTACCTCTTGAACGAGATGCTTGTATTCTGTCTGTCTCTCTGTCCTATGTCTCCTTTCCCTACCTCTTGAACGAGATGTTTGCTATCTGTCTCTTTGTCCTATGTCTGTCATACTAACATCTCTCCCTCCCTTTCCCACAGACTGGTACTAGTCTCTTACACTAACATCTCTCTCCCTCCCACAAACTAGTACAAGCATCTCTCCCTTTCTCACAGATTGGTACAAGTCTCTCCCACTAACATCTCTCCCTCCCTCAGTGTGATCCTTCCGAGGTGGTTACTAGATGGCTCTCCTAGCTACTCTCTCTCCCTCACCACGAACTGTCAAGCTTCTCTTCCCTTCTCTCCCACCCACCACAGTGTGTCAAATCTCCCCTAAAATCTCTCTCTTTCCACGTGTTAGCTATCACAGACTTCTTCCTCTCTCCCATGATAGTCTCTCCATCTAACATACTACTTCTCTCTCCATCTCCTCCTCCTCTACAGATTTGTATTCTTATCTCGTTTTTCTCTTTCCCACTAAACCTTATCTCTTCTCTCTCTCTTCCCAAGATCTTTTCCTATTATCGCATGTTGAAGCTTATCTGATGTCTGTCTCTGGAACATCTCCTCTCACCCCCCAGATAACAGACTCCACATTTAACTCTCTCCCTCCCCTCACTAGTACAACACTCTCCCTTCTCACTTGGTACAATCTCTCCCTAACTACATCCTATCTCACCACAATGGTATACTAGTCTCTCTCCACTAACACTCCTCCTCCCCACTCACATCTCTCCCTTTCCCAGAGTAGTCACTCCCACAACTCTCTCCCTCCCCAGAGTACAACTCTCTCCTTTCCCACAGACTAAATCTCCACACAACACACTCACCTCACCTCTCCCCACAGACGTATAATCCTCCACTACACATCACTCACCCTCCCTCCCACAATATGTCCATGTCGCTGGGAAACACGGATGTCGTGGAACTTGACCTCACACCCACCCAGGTAACACAGAACTCCAGCTACTCTCCGCCATTCACGAGCCGACAGCACTCACGTCAACCTACAGTAACCGTGGAGGTGCTCTCCTGCTCACCTGACTACCAGCTGAGGTGTCAGGAGAACGACTACTATAGTGGGACGGGATTGAACTGAGGAAAGGACTCGAGAGCTAGGGAGGAGGGGAGAGGGAGAAGGAGAGAGAGAGAGAGAGAGAGAGAGAGAGAGAGAGGATAGTAGAGAGAGAGAATATTCACCTCTGGCGAGGCCTATATCATTGTAGGAGGACTAATTATACAATCCTCCTCAAAGACCATCCCTTCTCCAAAGAGAGTCCTTCCTCCTCCTTCCCCTGCTCCTGGAAGCGGCGCAGCTCCAGAGCTGAACGAAGTGAAAATGGACTGACGAGAGAGAAAAACCTTTAAGACTCCTTGATAATAATGCTTCCCACTCTCTCTCTCGTTCAAGGAATCACCTATGGGCATAACGTTGCTCAACCCGAAGACGACCAGATATGGTTTGAAGCTGACCTCTGGATAGCGGACCATCCCAACGCACCAGCCACGATAGACATCCACTTCGCAATCAACGTAAGTTCCGAAGGTGGGCCCAGCGCCCTGTTCAGGCTGGAGTATGGTATAGCTTGGTGTGTGGCTTGTGTGTGTGATCATACTACCCCTAACCCCACTTCACTGAGACCTTGTGATTCTTACGTTCTCTCTCTATCTATATGTCTATCTCCTTATCTATCTATGTTTCTATCTATCTATCTATCTACCTATCTATCTATCTATCTATCTATCTCTCTATCTATCTATCATCTATCTATCTATCTATCTATCTATCTATCTATCTATGTATCTATCTATCCATCTATCTATTTATCTATTTATCTATCTATCTATCTATCCATCTATCTCTTTATCTATCTATCTATCTATTTATTCACCTATACATCTATCTATCTATCTATTTATTCACCTATCTCTCTATCTATCTATTTATTCATCTATCTATCTATCTATCTATCTATTTATCTATCTATTCATCTATCTACCTATCCATCTATCTCGCAGGCGGAAACTGTTATAGTTGTCATCGAGAAGCCTCTCACCTTGGACACGTCGGGAGCCCGGGAAGAGAAGATCGTGACAGAGTTCCTTCTCACGGACCCAACCAAAACTCGGTTTGCCCAAGGGTAAGGCAAAGCATCGTTGTTTGTCCAAAATCTATTTGCCCAAGGAGGCTGCAAACAATGTAGAATCATATGTCTCTAGAGCCCCCATAATGATTATATCAGAGGGTAAACAAAGCGCTGCTCTTCATTCATCTCTGTGGTGTAGAAATCTCTGCCTCTCCCCAGGAATGTTCGTGTGCTTAATTCTCTTTTGTCCGTGTGCCTAATTCTCTTTTGTCCGTGTGCTTAATTCTCTTTTGTCCGTGTGCTTAATTCTCTTTTGTCCGTGTGCCTAATTCTCTTTTGTCCGTGTGCCTAATTCTCTTTTGTCCGTGTGCCTAATTCTCTTTTGTCCGTGTGCCTAATTCTCTTTTGTCCGTGTGCCTAATTCTCTTTTGTCCGTGTGCCTAATTCTCTTTTGTTCGTGTGCTTAATTCTCTTTTGTCCGTGTGCTTAATTCTCTTTTATCTCCTTACTATATCAATGATGTCTTCACCGTCGTATCTAAAAAGGGGTCAACACTCTCCCTCTGTGTGTGTGTGTGTGTGTGTGTGTGTGTGTGAGTGTGTGTGTCTCAAGAAGTTAACCCCTCACCTCACTACTCACCTCAGGGACCAAGTGGGTCTGACGGCCAGAGCGTATCACCTGGTGAACGAGTCTACCCAGGAAGCCAATGACGCCAGGTTACGCATCCTGATGCCCAAATACGTCAAGTTCGTCAGTGGCGTAGACACCGTTGACTCCAACATCACCGGCACCACCATTGAGAACCAGTATATCGACTTCGATGTAAGTTTTGATGGGTCTCTGCGCCAGGTTTTCCCAGGGTCTCTGCGCCAGGCTTTCCCAGGGTCTCTGCGCCAAGTGTTCCCAGGGTCTCTGCGTCAGGCTTTCCCATGGTCTCTGCGCCAGGCTTTCCCAGGGTCTCTGCGTCAGGCTTTCCCAGGGTCTCTGCGTCAGGCTTTCCCATGGTCTCTGCGCCAGGCTTTCCCAGGGTCTCTGCGTCAGGCTTTCCTATGGTCTCTGCGCCAGGCTTTCCCAGGGTCTCTGCCAGGCTTTCCCAGGGTCTCTGCCTGGCTTTCCCAGGGTCTCTGCGCCAGGCTTTCCCAGGGTCTCTGCGCCAAGTTTTCCCAGGGTCTCTGCGCCAGGCTTTCCCAGGGTCTCTGCCAGGCTTTCCCAGGGTCTCTGCGCCAGGCTTTCCCAGGGTCTCTGCGCCAGACTTTCCCAGGGTCTCTGCGCCAGGCTTTCCCAGGGTCTCTGCCAGGCTTTCCCAGACAGAGTGGATATGATCATTTCTGTGCCTCAGCCTGTGGCAATACTAGATACAAAGATGATAGTGAAGATATAATCAGAATAATTCTGTGCCTCAACCTGTGGTAAAGTTAGATACAAAAGACGATAGTGAAGATATAATCAATTCTGTGCCTCAATCTGTGGTAATGTTAGATACAAAGACGATAGTGAAGATATAATCAATTCTGTGCCTCAATCTGTGGTAATGTTAGATACAAAGACGATAGTGAAGATATATTCAGTTCTGTGCCTCAACCTGTGGTAATGTTAGATACAAAAGACGATAGTGAAGATATAATCATGTCTGTGCCTCAATCACTTAATGGTAATGCTAGATACAAAGACGATAGTGAAGATATATTTAGTTCTGTGCCTCAACCTGTGGTAATGGTAGATACAAAAGACGATAGTGAAGATATAATCATGTCTGTGCCTCAACCTGAGGTAATGGTAGATACAAAAGACGATAGTGAAGATATAATCATGTCTGTGCCTCAGTCACTTCATGGTAATCCTAGATACAAAGACGATAGTGAAGAGCTTATCATTTCTGTGTCTTAACCTGTTTGGTTCTTCGGCAGTTCGGCCACCTCTTCTTCACGGACGTCCTGGAGGTGAACCTGACGCTGACGATGGATCCCGACGGCATCCTCCCCAAGGGCCTGGGCGTCGTCAACGCCACGACTCTCCTGAGGCTCGTCTGTACCACACTTGGCTCGCCCAATTACAAGTACTGCTCCAGCACCACCCATGTCCAGTACGAGATGGACGGCTCCGGTGAGGACTGGGAGGGAGAGGGAGGGTGAGGGAGGGTGAGGGAGGGAGGAAGGGAAGCTGGAAGAAAGAGAGAGAGAGAGAGAGAGAGAGAGAGAGAGAGAGAGAGAGAGAGAGAGAGAGAGAGAGAGAGAGAAAGGATATGGACAGAAAGAGAGATGATAGGGAAAGAAAGGCAGAGGATAGAGAGAGAGAGAGAGAGAGAGAGAGAGAGAGAGAGAGGGGGGGGGATAGAAAGAGACAGAGGGACGATAGATAGAGGACAGAGAGAGAGAGAGAGAGAGAGAGAGAGAGAGAGAGAGAGAGAGAGAGAGAGAGACAGACAGACAGACAGACAGACAGACAGACAGAGAGACAGAGAGACAGAGAGACAGACAGAGAGAGACAGAGAGGGTAAAGAGAGAAAGATAGGGGAAAGACAGAGAGAAAGAAAAAAGATAAACGCAGAGAATACGCCAGAAAGAGAGAGAGAGAGAGAGACAGGGATTTACGCTACTGAGTCATATTACGCATTGGTCAGAGCCCATACGTCATATAGTCTACGTCCGCTCACAAGTTGCCATCAGCTTTGCGTACCACAAGAAGTAACTAAACATCTCAGCCAATTAAGTGTCTCAATATCCTCATGTTCCCTCTCGTAACCTCACACTCAACCCCACTCAAAGGCCCCACTCCCACTCCGCCGTAGCCACCCTCCCTCAACCTCATACGCACCCCCACTCAAAGGCCCCACTCCCACTCCGCCATAGCCACCCTCCCTCAACCTCACACTCACCCCCACTCAAAGGCCCTACTCCCACTCTGCCGTACCCACCCTCCCTCAACCTCATACGCACCCCCACTCAGAGGCCCCTACTCCCACTCCGCCATAGCCACCCTCTCTCAACCTCACACGCACCCCCACTCAAAGGCCCCACTCCCACTCCGCCGTGCCCACACACTCACCCCCACTCAGAGGCCCCGCTCTGCCGTACCCACCTTCCTCAATCTCACATTCACCTCCACTCAGAGGCCCCACTTCCACTCCGCCATAGCCACCCACTCTCAACCTCACACGCACCCCCACTCAGAGACCCCACTCCCACTCCAAAGCCCACTCAACACCTCTCCTCCCCTAACAGATTGTTCCGAGGCCCTGCTGGTCGACAGTATGGACCCATGCCAGCTGTCTGCTTCAGCAGCCATAGATCAAAACACAAGTCCAGCAATGGCTAAATCGACATCTGGCTCAGGTAGGTGTGTGTGTGGCACATGTGAGGCAGGTATACATACATGGCTCAGGTAGGTGTGTGTGTGGCACATGTGAGGCAGGTATACATACATGGCTCAGGTAGGTGTGTGTGTGGCACATGTGAGGCAGGTATACATACATGGCTCAGGTAGGTGTGTGGCACATGTGGGTAAGGTAGGTGTACATACATGGCTCAGGTAGGTGTGTGCGGCACATGTGGGTAAGGTAGGTATACATACATGGCTCAGGTAGGTGTGTGGCACATGTGGGTAAGGCAGGTATACATACATGGCTCAGGTAGGTGTGTGGCACACGTGGGTAAGGCAGGTATACATACATGGCTCAGGTAGGTGTGTGTGGCACACGTGGGTAAGGTAGGTATACATACATGGCTCAGGTAGGTGTGTGTGGCACATGTGGGTAAGGCAGGTATACATACATGGCTCAGGTAGGTGTGTGCGGCACATGTGAGGCAGGTATACATACATGGCTCAGGTAGGTGTGTGTGGCACATGTGAGGCAGGTATACATACATGGCTCAGGTAGGTGTGTAGCACACGTGGGTAGGTAGGTATACATACATGGCTCAGGTAGGTGTGTGCGGCACATGTGGGTAAGGTAGGTATACATACATGGCTCAAGTAGGTGTGTGTGGCACGCGTGGGAAAGACAGGTATACATACATGGCTCAGGTAGGTGTGTGTGGCACACGTGGGTAAGGTAGGTATACATACATGGCTCAGGTAGGTGTGTGTGGCACATGTGGGTAAGACAGGTATACAATGACCGTCTCACTATCTCTCACCCCACAACACTGACCCCCTTCTCACTGTCTCTCTCACCCAACAACAGTGACCCCCTCTCACTGTCTCTCTCACCCTACAACCCTGACCTTATTAACCTCTCACTTCCCACCACCCTCTCACTCCCTCTCACTCCCTCTCACTCCCAGCTTGGTGCCCGCCCGTCAGGAAGGGATCGGAGTGGAGGCATTACTTCACCATTGACTTCCTGAGGAAGACCCGGGTCTCCAAAATCATCTTCCAAGCGCCCGCGGGAATGCTGCAGCTCCACACCTTCAAGATCCAGTACTCCCACAACGCTTACATCTTCACCGACGCTTGTGAGGTGAGGAGAGAGAGAGAGAGAGAGAGAGAGAGAGAGAGAGAGAGAGAGAGAGAGAGAGAGAGAGAGAGAGAGAGAGAGAGATCTAATATCTGCATATATATATATATATATATATATATATATATAACCTAACTACAAGGAAAAAACTGAAATACGATAAGTTCCCAAGTGCACTTTCGTGTAGTGATCACATCATCAGGGGAGACACAAGGATGAGATGGGTGAACAGTCAGTTGTAGAACAGTCTCTTCCTTCTATATCAACTGACTGTTCTACGTCTTCTATCGCATTCTTGTCCTGACCATATGAGCATTACACCTTTGCATTCACCTAAATTCCATTGTATTCCTCTGCATTCCATTGTATTCCTCTGCATTCTATTGTATTCCTTTGCATTCCTTTGTGTTTTTTCTTTTTTCTTTTTGCATTCCTTTGCATACCTTTGTATTCCATTGCATTTTCTTGAAAATCTCTCCTTCAGTTCCTAACAACGAACCGTTCATTGCTCTCGCATATAAGTTGAAAATTCCCCGAAAAAACCAGGTTTCTTCTTCCCACCCGCTCTTGGCAGACGGAGCTCAAGGTACCAGAGAATGGGGTGGTTACCTTACCCACCCTGTGTCGCTTCCAAGCCCGCTATGGGCGTCTCTTGATCGTCAGCGCTACCGACGTCATGGGCGGGAGTCCGGTGCCCTTCGGCGAAGCCACCTTTGGCGTCAGGTAAGTCGGTCCTAATGATCCTACTTTGTCGTCTGATAACTGGTCGCCTCTCTCACACCGGTCAACTTAGAGGCGGTCAAGCCCTCCTGCTCCTCCTCCTCCTCCTCCTCCTCCTCTTCCTCTTCCTCTTCCTCTTCCTCCTCCTCCTCCTCCTCTTCTCTTGCCTTTTCTTAGAAAGCAATTTACTGTCCCACATCCCGACCCTCGCACATCCTCCTCTGCGACAGTCGGAGAAGATACATAAGTAGTTTCAGCCTCCCTCCTGGATCTCTTGAAGAGGTGATAGACTCACACATATATATATATATATATATATATATATATATATATATATATATATATATATATATATATATATATATATATATATATATATATATATATATATATATTTTATTTTTTTTATCATACTTTGTCGCTGTCTCCCGCGTTTGCGAGGTAGCGCAAGGAAACAGACGAAAGAAATGGCCCCACCCCCCCCCCCCATACACATGTATATACATACGTCCACACACGCAAATATACATACCTACACAGCTTTCCATGGTTTACCCCAGACGCTTCACATGCCTTGATTCAATCCACTGACAGCACGTCAACCCCGGTATACCACATCGCTCCAATTCACTCTATTCCTTGCCCTCCTCTCACCCTCCTGCATGTTCAGGCCCCGATCACACAAAATCTTTTTCACTCCATCTTTCCACCTCCAGTTTGGTCTCCCTCTTCTCCTCGTTCCCTCCACCTCCGACACATATATCCTCTTGGTCAATCTTTCCTCACTCATTCTCTCCATGTGCCCAAACCACTTCAAAACACCCTCTTCTGCTCTCTCAACCACACTCTTTATATATATATATATATATATATATATATATATATATATATATATATATATATATATATATATATATATATATATATATATATATATATATCCTGAAGAGGTGATATACTTACATATATACATCCCCCCCCCCAGAACACAGTTCCTATAACAGGTTGATCTCCTCTTCCTTTGACTTATATGTGAGGTCTTCCCTCTCCAAGGTTTGGTGACTGGTATGGTTGCTATCTCGAGGACTCAGTGGGGACGTGCAACACCCAGCTCACAACAGCTTACTCGGACGACGGCAAAGGATGGCGACACGCTGCCCACGACGAAGTCAATGATATCCTCTACTTCTGTGATGTCACCCACAGGAGCACAGATCTCTACTGCTTCTGTACGAAAGATGGCTACACTTGGAAAGGTAAGAGAGGAGTGAGTCGTGCAGGATTGGGGGAGAGGAAAGTACGTGCAAAACGTAATGTTTTCTTGATCAATACCTCGGAGGTAACCTTCGTCTCTGTGTTTATACCATTCAGTCTATAACACAGGAGTTATGGCTGATAGATAGATAGATAACAGAATGTATACAATATTCGTATCATATCTCCCTACATGTACTGTCCAGGTTATGCATATTAGTGGCATACTTCTAGGAGAACTACTGTCTTGTTCTTGGCTTACTGGGTGACATGCCAAAAGGAAAGTGTAATAATTATTGCTATTATAGATGAGTCTTATAATTGTGATGGGTATTACAGGCGCCATGAGATTCGTGCCTCTACAGTATATTATGGAATGGGTTGATAACAATCTTGGACATGAGATGGTGACTTTCTGAAAATATTCTCCATCATCTAGTCAGTGCATCTATATATCATCTATATATCTATAGACCATCTATATATATATATATATATATATATATATATATATATATATATATATATATATATATATATATATATATATATATATATATATATATATACCATCCAGTTGATGTTATCACCATACATGATATATGAGAGAGCGGAGAGAATATTTACCACAAATTCATCTACATTGGAAAGAAAATCTCTTCTACCCTCTCCAAAAAATGGGATAATGTAAACACATCCCTCACTGTCTCTCTACCCCTTCACCCCGTAGACATCCATGATCATCTACCCTAAGAACACAAACCTGCCCCTCTACCCTAAGAACACAAACCTGCCCCTCTACCCTAAGAACACACACTTGCCCCTCTACCCTAAGAACACACACCTGCCCCTCTTTCCCCTCTTGCCCCTTCCACAGACGGCCACAACGCCTCACATCTCTCATCACGTTCCCTCTGTCTCCCCACGCAGCCCTGCCCTCCTACATTGGTCGGCTGGTGGGCTTCGACGCCGCTACGGGGAAGATGTGTGCCATGGATAAGAAGGATCGAGCGATGGTGTGCAGCCTCGATGGCGTGAACTGGTCTATCGTAGATGACATCCTGAGGGATACCATCCTAACGGCCGCCTCGCCTCCAGTTGCCATCCCTGGCCAACCTGAAGGACCTCTCGGTACCATAACAGTCGGTGGCTGGACAGGTGAGGGAGGCGCCCTTTACGAAATGTGGTTTTGCCCCACACACACACACGTTACCGTCTCGCACCACACGAACACATGAATCTTTGAGAATATACCTCTATAATTCTAATGTCCCAGTGACGTTCTAACTCTCCTAACTCTTCTTTTTTTTTTCTCCCCCCACCTTCCCTAAATAGCTGACTTTACTGGACTCTCCAAAGGGGGAACGTACCACGCCAAATGGGACAGCTGCTGTACTTAAGGGTAGTTAAACCAACGACCTCCACTCACTCAGCCACCTACTTACCACAAGAGCCGTACAACGAGAGGCAGTGTTGCTAGCGTGGCCACCACAAACAAAGCAGTTGTCCACCAACGACCAACACACCAACCCAACCCCCTAACCCCTCAATTTTCTACCCACATGATGAAACACAAGCAATACGGTATATACGAACGACAAAAACCATACATATCAAAGCTTAGGGCTTAGCTCCAGAGTGATCTGTCTAATGATTATCATCGACCTCTTCTCTCACAAGGAGCAAATGAGAGAGCTTTCGAATATGACATTTGGGATATATGTATATCTATCTATTTTCCTCTCCCTCCTCGACCTTCTTGACCTGAATTGGGACACGTCTGCTTCAGGAGGCGATGACCTTCCTGAAGGGGGAGGTAGTGAGGGAATGACTCTCTAACTTCTGAAATGGTTCATTCCACTGGTCCTTACAGATATACGAGACCAGAGGTTTCAGAACGTTATATATGTGGACAGATCTATCAATAATGGTGAATGTACAAAGACGAGAATAGAATTTCCTATTTTGAAACGTGTGTGTGTGTGTGTGTGTGTGTGTGTGTGTGTGTGTGTGTGTGTGTGTGTGCGTGTGTGTGTGTGTGTGTGTGTGTGTGTGTGTGTGTGTGTGTGTGTGTGTAATAGCTTTTGTCACTGTTAATAATTTTAGGAAAAAAAACTTCTTTACTTTCATACTTTCGGTGTGCAAGCTTCAGATTTCTATATTCAGTGAGTCTCAGTACTATTGTATGACAAATGTAAGATATACACATTCATATATATATATATATATATATATATATATATATATATATATATATATATATATATATATATATATATATATATATATATATATATATATATATATATTCAACTTCAGAATCCACCTCATGGGATTCTGCTACTTTCGAGGCTGCTCTACATAAAGGAGCAGGGTATGGTGTGCTCCACAGCGAAGGCTCTCGACGTAGTCTTTGTACCATCCGTCCACTAACAGCGACAGTCTTGTCAGAGGCGACGTTTTGATTCCAGTGCTGTTACCATCAGGCGAAGCATACACACACGCACACACACGATAAGTTCCCAAGTGCACTTTCGTGTAATGATCACATCATTACACGAAAGTGCACTTGAGAACTTATCGTTTTTCATTTCCTTTTGTTATATATATATATATATATATATATATATATATATATATATATATATATATATATATATATAGATATATATATATATATATACATATATATATATATATATATATATATATATATATATATATATATATATATGTATATATATATATATATATATATATATATATATATATATATATATATATATATATATATATATATATATATATATATATATATATATATATATATATATATATATATATATATATATATATATATATATATATATACATATATATATATATATATATATATATATATATATATATATATATATATATATATATATATATATATATATATATACCTGGGGATAGGGGAGAAAGAATACTTCCCACGTATTCCCTGCGTGTCGTAGAAGGCGACTAAAAGGGAAGGGAGCGGGGGCTGGAAATCCTCCCCTCTCGTTTTTTTTTTTTTTTTAATTTTCCAAAAGAAGGAACGGAGAAGAGGGCCAGGTGAGGATATTCCCTCAAAAGCCCAGTCCTCTGTTCTTAACGCTACCTCGCTATCGCGGGAAATGGCGAATGGTATGAAAAAAAAAAAAAAAAAATATATATATATATATATATATATATATATATATATATATATATATATATATATATATATATATATATATATGATTTCAACATGGAAAAATGTTGAATATAAATGAACACAGTCGGAGCACTTCTCGCTCGGCTCTTCCAGGAATACAAAAATCAAAGACCCTGTTTACAGTTTATACATAATGGAAAAAGTGCCAGTGCGGACCACGTCCAGTGCAGACCACCGAAGTCAGAGACCCAACAGGCCACAGCCTTCCCACGGCGACTGGCCATCCTGGAGGCAATGAGGAGGGAAGACTGGACACTGGGGAGAGGAGGTGATTGCCAGGGTAGGGATGATGATGAGAATTGCAAAAGGCTGGGGGTCTGAGAAGGAGCGAGGGAAAGAAAAGACCCTTAAGGGATGAAAACCTAGGGCAGGTACGTGGACTGACAGGAAGTGGAGCCCTAAGAGGAGATGGAAGGGTGCTCGGGGCTTGAGCATGAAGGTGGGTGTAAGGCATGCATAGGATAGAATGAATTGGAGACATGTGGTATACAGGGGACGACGTGCGGTCTTTAGACTTAACAAGGGCACATAAAACAGTCAGAGAAAACTAAAGACAGGTCGGTATGGCCTGGTTTCGAATAGGGGAGTGTGAGTTTGGTACGTTAGATGTGACAATTGGACAAATGAGACCATTTCTCTGTCTTTTCCCGGACGCTACTTCACTAATGTGGGCAAAAGCTAAGAAAGATATGGCAGCGAAAGGAACCATGATATATACATATAGGTGCTACCGGATTCCGCCTGACTGAGGTAACACCACGAGTGGAAAGTCACCTCTGACGAGGTTGCATCACTGTCACTTGACGAAGAGGAGTACAGTCGCGTCGAACACCGTCTTGCTTCACAGGAGTCCATCCTGTCCCTGCTACTTAATGTAGCGCAGCCCTGGCCAGCAGAAGCCCTTGAAAAAGGGGTTGTGGAGTAATCATGATATATATATATATATATATATATATATATATATATATATATATATATATATATATATATATATATATATATATATATATATATATATATATATATATATATATATATATATATATATACTTTTGTTACCAACGATGAAGTGATAAAGATGTGATATGACTGCTCTCTAATTGTTATCATATAACCTTAGAGAATATATTTGATCAGATGTTATCATGTAGTTTGTTTTAGCTTGGAAAATTATACCTAGATACTGCACTACCTCTTGTCATTAACCTTATGGAACGGCTCTGTCTTTTATATTGGACATGTACGTGCACATAGACACAGACACATTCACACCAGCCTAATCCAGTCACCCATCTATCGACCAGCCTCAAGAAAAAGATGAACAGCTGGGTTGACAGTGGGCCCACTGCCCCTCCAGGACTCGAAGCCAGGAGAACCCGTCTGTAAATCATGATCAGCGACGCTAAGTCCTCCACACCAAGCAAGTCCGTGTGTGAGAGGGCATCTATCTACATATACCCATGCATATATCTACATGTAATCTCCTTTCTATCTCTCTGCGCTCCCCGACCAGCAGCTGGGTTAGTCTGCATTGAATCACTTGTCGGGAATTCCCAGACAGACACACGTAATAGGAAGTGTTATTAGCGAGGGCTCCTATTGCATGCCAAAGGTCTCCGGAGCGACCCGAGTCGTCATATCAACACTGAAAATACAGCTGAATTGTGAATCTAGTTTGAAGCAGGTCAGGAAGTAGTGTATATATAATGTTTACATGTTTCTTGAACACTTAAAAGCATACATGTTGGTAAGTATACAAGTTATACACTACAGGAAGAGGTAAATGTATGAGGAAGATGTATATATATATATATATATATATATATATATATATATATATATATATATATATATATATATATATATATATATATATATATATATATATATATATATATATATATATATATATATATATATATATATATATATATATATATTCCTATGAGTCAAGGGAAATATGAAACACGATAAGTTCCCAAGTGCACTTTCGTGTAATAATCACATCATCAAGGGAACTACAAGAGAGAATTATAACAGTCAGTTGATATACAACGAAGAGACGTAACAAATGGCGTCCTAGGTACGTTCCTTCATTGTATATCAACTGACTGTTATATTTCTTGGAGGAATTCCAAGCTCCCTCCTCCTACCACACCACCAGCAGGAACTCCCTCCTCCTACCACACCACCAGCAGGAACTCCCTCCTCCTACCACACCACCAGGAGGAACTCCCTCCTCCTACCACACCACCAGCAGGAACTCCCTCCTCCTACCACACCACCAGCAGGAACTCCAAGCTGCTCCCTCCTCCTCCTACCACACCACCAGCAGGAACTCCCTCCTCCTACCACACCACCAGCAGGAACTCCCTCCTCCTACCACACCACCAGCAGGAACTCCCTCCTCCTACCACACCACCAGCAGGAACTCCCTCCTCCTACCACACCACCAGCAGGAGCTCCCTCCTCCTACCACACCACCAGCAGGAACTCCCTCCTCCTACCACACCACCAGCAGGAGCTCCCTCCTCCTACCACACCACCAGCAGGAACTCCCTCCTCCTACCACACCACCAGCAGGAGCTCCCTCCTCCTACCACACCACCAGGAGGAACTCCCTCCTCCTACCACACCACCAGCAGGAACTCCACTCCTCCTACCACACCACCAGGAGGAACTCCACTCCTCCTACCACACCACCAGGAGGAACTCCAAGCTGCTCCCTCCTCCTCCTACCACACCACCAGCAGGAACTCCCTCCTCCTACCACACCACCAGTAGGAACTCCCTTCTCCTACCACACCACCAGCAGGAACTCCCTTCTCCTACCACACCACCAGCAGGAACTCCCTCCTCCTACCACACCACCAGCAGGAACTCCAAGCTGCTCCCTCCTCCTCCCAGCACCAGCAGGAACTCCAAGCTCACGACAACGCCAGAGATAACGTAAGATTACGTCGCTAGTGACACGCGTGTGTGAGGGGGGTAACACAAGGGTTCTTGGCTCGAGCGATACTGAAGGCCGTTTTCAGATCACTGGCTCCCGTTGAGGAATACCTCAGAATGTGAATGTCGTCACCCAAAAGATACGAGCAATACTGAAGAACATTATCCCTCGGTTAGTGCCCAAGAAGATGACCTTAGAATGTGAGTTTCGTGACCCCCAAAAAGGGCGTACATCACCGGCAACTCTTGGAAAAGGTTGAAAAACGCGCTGGCCCTAATGTTCCCCAGTGGCCCGAAATTCCATTTTCGAAATGATTTGGGCGTAGCGAGAACGAACATGCAAGCGCTCCTCTCCCTCTCTCATGCGTATATATCCTCAGGAACATGGTGGGGAGTATGTCAACTTTAAATTCAGACGCCTCTCTCTCTCTCTCTCTCTCTCTCTCTCTCTCTCTCTCTCTCTCTCTCTCTCTCTCTCTCTCTCTCTCTCTCTCTCTCTCTCTCCCCCCTCCACTTCACAGTCCCACTTCTCCAATACCACACCAAGTTCAGACCTCTGGGGGATATCTTTTGAAGTCCATACTGGTAATGAGGTGCGAAAGGAAAGGGGAGAGGGGAGGGGGTGAAAAAAAAATAAAAGATCATTCCTACACATTCAACACTTGTGCAATGACATGGAAATGAGTAGCAAATGCAGCCACATATCACTGTGCTCAATACTCACTCTCCGTGCAGCAGCGCTACCTCCACCAGCCATGACCAATCATCAACCCCCCAAAGCAGGAAGAAAAGAGTCTATCACCTATTTTTTCAATTCAGTGTCGTATATCTACAGATCTCTCTTTTCGAACAGATGTGAAATACACAAGATATATGCCCTTCCATAAGCATTAAACACCCGCTCTCCCTCACCAGTCCTAAGTCCCACTCCAGCAGACATGCGTGGAGAATATAGCTTATGATGGATGTATCATAAGCTACGTTCCCCAGTCATGTACGAGTCACACTTTCTCTTCTGCCTTTTGGACACCACCCATCACACCAACGTTACAAACACCGGTTCATCGTAGTATAAGATACCTCATGCTCAAATTGCAACGCCTCTCTCGAAGTAGCAGAGAACTTGAGCCTCATATATCGAGTGGACACCTTAAATAAAAAATAAGGATGTACAGAATCATTACACATTTTCACCTGAGGATCCATTCTCTGGAAGTGGCTGGCTTCCAGAGCGCTGCAGGTACCCCATAGATTGGGATCCTAGGGCAAGAAGGATGAGTATTACGTAAACACACGAATTTTCAATTAGTTAACATTGAAACAAAGACGACAAATTTGGCAGACAATGAAATTATCTAAAATCAGTTCAATGTAAAGTGTAATTATAGAAAAATATGCAACACACAAAAGTCAACTTATTCGCATAAACAATAACATGCAATTGTACACTTATAAAACAAGAGAGTACAGAATTATTAGTCATCAAGTTAAGCTCTTTTCCAACACTGAACCAGGATTCGACACATCGAACCTTGGTTATCACACGTTAAGGCCATTACCGATAATGAACCAGGATTCGAAACTTTCGAGCCTTACGTATGATACAAGGCCATTACCAATACAGAGCAAAGACTCGAAACATCAAAGCTTAGTTATGATACAATAGTGCCATTACCGATACGGAACCAGAACTCGAAACATCGAACCTCACTTATCTGCACGAGTCAAAGCCTCATCAGTACCGAGCCAGGATTCAAAACGGTGAACCTCTCTACGTACAATAAGCCAAAACAAACACAGGAGCGTAGGTTACAACTACATCAAAGCTGACTACGACCACAGCAGTGGAAAACTGAATGTAACAAACACATCATGAAACTCTGAATCTCTAATCCGACTCCTCAGACCGAAGCGCAAAGCGAACCTCTCATCAAACGAACGCACCCCATGCCCGTCACAGCTGCTCACTTACCGGGCCATCATTTATTGAATCTAATACACCATTAACGAATACGGGAAAACTGTTTATCAAGTCGCACAAGAGAATGATAATGTATGCTATACATACTGGAAAATGCATTCATTGGTTTGTACAGAAACGTACGGTAACGGGAAACAAGCGTAATACAATTCAAACAAAGTATCTTAGAAAGACTATTATAGCATATATATATATATATATATATATATATATATATATATATATATATATATATATATATATATATATATATATATATATATATATATAAATGGCGTCCTAGCTACGTCTCTTCGTCGTATATCAACTGGCTGTTATATTTCTCTCTTGTGTCTCCTCTGATGATGTGATTATCACACGAAGGTACACTTGGGAACCTATTGTGTTATATATATGCTCCTATGAGTCCACGGGGAAATAAACACGATAAGTTCCCAAGTGCACTTTCGTGTAATAATCACATCATCAGGGGAGATACAAGAAAGAACTTACCGTGTTTCATTTCTTTCATTTTCTTGTCATCAGCCTAAACCACTGAGGTTCCACTGAACAGGAATCAACACCCTCCCCCAAACTCAACCCAGCTCAACCCACCCCAACGCCCCAACCACGTCATAACCCCCCCCTCCACCCAGGCCCAGATATTTTATTGCAAGCAGAAACGATTTTCGGAATTAATACTTCCTTTGATGTCCCCCCCACAACTCTCACACATATTAATGGACCTGCATCACAGCTTGTAGTTATGTGGAACATTAATATGCAGTGGTAGCAAGCGAAATTTTTTACTTATTGCACGCTGGGAAAGCTGATGAAATACCAATTACACACACACACACACACACACACACACACACACACACACACACACACACTCATACACACACACATACACACACACACACATACACACACACACACATACACACACACACACATACACATACACACACACACATACACATACACACACACACACACATATATACATATATATATATATATATATATATATATATATATATATATATATATATATATATATATATATATATATATATATATATATATTATCCCTGGGGATAGGGGATTAAGAATACTTCCCACGTATTCCCTGCGTGTCGTAGAAGGCGACTAAATGGGGAGGGAGCGGGGGGCTGGAAATCCTCCCCTCTCGTTTTTTTTTTTTTTCCAAAAGAAGGAACAGAGGGGGCCAGGTGAGGATATTCCAAAAAAGGCCCAGTCCTCTGTTCCTAACGCTACCTCGCTAACGCGGGAAATGGCGAATAGTTTAAAAAAAAAGAAAGAATATATATATATATATATATATATATATATATATATATATATATATATATATATATATATATATATATATATATATATATATCCCTGGGGATAGGGGAGAAAGAATACTTCCCACGTATTCCCTGCGTGTCGTAGAAGGCGACTAAAAGGGGAGGGAGCGGGGGGCTGGAAATCCTCCCCTCTCATTTTTTTTTAATTTTCCAAAAGAAGGAACAGAGAAGGGGGCCAGGTGAGGATATTCCCTCAGTGGCCCAGTTCTCTGTTCTTAACGCTACCTCGCTAACGCGGGAAATGGCGAATAGTTTGAAAAAAAAAAAAAAATATACATATATAAATCAATCACGCCAAATACTTTCCTTTATAATTTTTTTAATGGGGAAAAATATATATGCATGGTTGAGCCAAAATGAATTAGAATACAGAGAGTCATTCAAATGAACAGAAACATCATTACAGTATGATATACATCTGTATTGAGATTATCATTTCCATTACGTAATTCAGTTGTATATCATTGCATTTCGCATTGTTTGGGATCTATCAACGCAGTGATTAACGAAGATATAACGGATATAAACACACTATGTGATTTGCGGATCTGAACGCTTCTCACTACGCAACTCTGCCGTCTTTTGTTCGTCTTGTTTATATTGTTGAATGGCTGAACGTGCCTCACCTCATATCGTGACGTTTATAAGTGAAAGGATTGCTTTAGGAGGCCGCAACTCACGACAGTGGATACTCACAATATTATGAGGTATGTTCTGTGAGGGCTGGAGTGTGTGTATAGGAATCTTTTGAGTTGTGAGGACGAAATAGTGGCTTTGTGTGGAGGGAGGTGATGCGCCTATGGAGGTTGTATTCGACATGCAAATGACTCTGGGTTGGATATGTTTTAAATACATGTTGTATTTCAGTGTGATTATCTGGTATTATTAGTTATCTACAAACAATGGGAGTGGTCAGAATTACCTGTTGTGTGATAATGTAATTCACCAATAGCCAGTTTGACACAGTGATTATGCGAATGGTTTATGATGAGATGTTTAAGAAATGGATTAGTAATTTGGTTTCATTTGATCAAGATCATTGATCTTTCGTGATCAATGGCATTAATCTAAAGTTTCATGTTATGTTTTGTTTCGGTATCAGCATATTTATTACATATGGTTCTACTGATTAAACCAATTTTTGAAAGGTAATGGTTTTATGTCCAATGTCCAGAATAGAATTGGCCCAGTGTCTAGTATTAATGGCGAAGCAATTTAAGACATCTAGGTATTCTTAATTGATGATTAGAGATCAGGGGCCATATGCAGAAAACTTCTTAGAATGCTTAAGTTTGCTTAACCCCAAAGAATTTTACTTAACTTTAAGAATTTTGCTAAGCATGTTTCTGAAAGCTGCCCTACGCTTAAGTATTTTCTTAGCAGACGACAAATATTTTGACCCAAACTGCATTTCATACTTCTTAAATCTTATGCTTAAGTTTTGCTAAGCGTCGTGCTTAGTCCTTTTCTGTGTGGCACTCAAGTCACTTTCTCAGCTAAGCATGAAAATAAGCAGAAATCTAAGAATTTTTCTGCATACGGCCCCAGGTGATGTAGTGGTGGTTAGCCTTCCTGACTATGGCGTAGTAACATTGATGGGCCGCTCCCCTGCTCACGGTGGACCATGGCATAGGTTCGAATCCTAGTTACGGCAGTCGGTCCACAGTCAACCCCAGCTGTTGATCCAACCCTATGGGTTGGTTGATAGAATGGGTACCTGGCTTAGACTAGGATCTATGTTAATATAGCGTTACTAGGATGGCATTCATAAGGTCCCCAGTTGCCCTTACTGTCTCAGCTCACACTGGAAAAAAAACTTATATACTGATATAACATATAGTACTGATATAGATATAGATATACGAGTCTATAACGAAACCATGGGAGTTGTGTGTGCAGCAGCCATGGATCCAGAAAAGTCATGTGATATACTGGACTGGATTGCAGTGTGGGAGTCGCTGGAAATTTATGTTCTAGGAGGAGAACTGCTCCATGAAAACAATTCCTGGGGAATAAAAAAAAAAAAGAGGAGAGGGAGAGAGAGAGAGAGAGAGAGAGAGAGAGAGAGAGAGAGAGAGAGAGAGAGAGAGAGAGAGAGATGTTGAAGCACGTATGATAGTGCAGGGTCAGTTGTGCGATACGTCTCTAAAAGGGAGACAGGGATGCGCGATATTCTCTCTCTCTCTCTCTCTCTCTCTCTCTCTCTCTCTCTCTCTCTCTCTCTCTCTCTCTCTCTCTCTCTGATAGAGACCAGGGTGGTATATCACTGGTGCCACCCCCCCCCCCCCCCCCCCGCCTGGGTATCGGAGCGGGGAGCTAGTAACGGCTGTGCAGTGAGTGACCCGGTGTTTGAGTGGCTGTCTAGTGTCACTCCCTTAGCCCAAGTCACTGTCCTGGCTACCTGCTTTTCCCCCACACGTGAGTATGTGGTTTGCCATACTGTCGTTTGCTGGAGGTGATGGGAGTCAGTGTTGGATGAGTTTGAAGAGGAGCTGGAGAAAGAACTGCTCTTTGGGGAACTTCACTGTACAGCTTGAGTGTTTTAAAGGATTAAATAAAGGACTGAAGGACTGCTATGGCATATAGCTATGAAATTCCTTAACTGTTCTCTTGTTAGAGGGTTTTGTCAAGTGCGTTTCATGTGAGGTTGTGTCGAGGGATAGTGTCAAATGCTTTCTTGATGTCTTGCTACTAGTACGGTGCGGGAGGGGGGCTCCGGTTGCGTGAATCCATCTAGATTCCATTCTGTGAGGCCTGTGGTGGTGTATTCGTGAAGAGGTTAGGTCTGAAGCCATGCTGTGTGGTTGACAGTGGAGTTCTTATTCAATTCTGTTGTGGATCATATTTTTTCAAAGGGGTCAGATACTTAAGATAGAATTGACATAGAGCAGCAGGGTGAGGGGGAATTGGATAGTTTGGGAGGGTTTAAAGACTGGTATTATGTTGACAAGTTTCCAGATGTAAGGGATTTTGTTGGAGTGATGGAAGATATTTGCAAGCGCTTACATCCAAGTAGGACAAGTGGTTTTATATTGTCCTGTGACCTGTTGGGTCAAGAGAAACCCTTGTTTCTGAGGCCTGAGAGCGGGAGGAGTCTCCTTTTAATCCATTTGGTCACGAGAGGTGGCGAGGGATCTTATAAACTATACAAGACGGTTTCAGATGGGACTCTTTGGTATCACCAAAACCATGATTGCACACTTCCATTGTCCAGAATTTGAGCCCGTTCGAATCCCGGGCCCATAGAGGTGAACAAGTTGTATATATATGTATATATATATATATATATATACACATGTGTATGGGGGGGGGGTTGGGCCATTTCTTTCGTCTGTTTCCTTGCGCTACCTCGCAAACGCGGGAGACAGCGACAAAGTATAAAAAAAATATATATATATATATATATATATATATATATATATATATATATATATATATATATATATATATATATATATACCATGTGTGGCGAGGTGGCGATGGGAATAAATAAAGACAGAGAGTCTGAATTATGTAAATGTGTATATATGTATATGTCTGTGTGTGTATATATATGTGTACATTGAGATGTATAGGTATGTATATTTGCGTGTGTGGACGTGTATGTATATACATGTGTATGGGGGTGGAATGGGCTATTTCTTTCGTCTGTTTCCTTGCGCTACCTCGCAAACGCGGGGGACAGCGACAAAGCAAAATGAATAAAACAATGTAAATATATATATGTATATATATATATATATATATACATATATATATATATATATATATATATATATATATATATATATATATATATATATATGTATATATATATATATATATATATATATATATATATATTTATATAATGGGAGTTGTGTGTGCAACAGCCATGGATTCAGAAATTCATTTGATACATTGGACTGGATTGCAGTGTGGGAGGCGCTGGAAATTTATGTTCTAGGAGGAGAACTGCTGCATGAAAACGATTCCTGGGAAAAAAAAAAATGGAGAGAGAGAGAGAGAGAGAGAGAGAGAGAGAGAGATGTTGAAGCACGCATGATAATGCAATTTTGTTTAGATATGTAGATGATGTTCTTTGTGCTTGACCAACAAATGAAAATTTCCAAACATTTCTCCCCTTAATTAACAATTTAGTATCTTCCATCAAATTTACTTTAGAAAATGAAAATGATGGTATGTTACCATTTTTAGATTGCATGATCCATAGGCAAGGAAATAAGTTTAGGTTTAGCATATACAGAAAACCTAACAGTGTATGCTCATATATCCATTATTACTCATCTCAACAAGACAGAGTTAGATTATCATCATTTCAATCTATGTTCCTTAGGGCATTACGTATTTGCAGTCCAGAGTTTATTGAGGATAAGTTTGAGAAGATATATTCTATTGGATCTCAGTCAAAGTACCCTAGGTCTTTCATTGATAAATCCAAGTTAGCAAAGATATCATTTTATAGAGTTGAACCCAAACATCCTATTGACACCAAGAATCTTTTAGTTCTCCCTTTTAATAATAATTTTACTTTACTTCCCATGTTGCTTAAATTCTTTAATGTAAATGTTGCCTTCAGCAACAATGATACTATAAAGAAAATCTTAATCAGGAACTCACCAGAAAATTCTCTTGGGTGCATTTTTAAAGTACCACGTAGAATTTGTGATAAGTTTTATGTTGAGTAGACTGGTAAGGATCTTTCCATTAGACTTAAACAACATGAATATATTATAAGAACAGGGCAAGAATCAGGTGCCTTGTTTAATAATATTAAAAGCTATGTCATTGCATTGACTGGAATAATGCCATCTCTGCTATTAACTCTATCACCAGTGCCACGAGAAATATCATTGAATCTTCTATTATTAAATACACAAAGAATCATAATCTTAACATTAGTGAAGGTCTATACAAATTGGATAACATTACTGTTGATAGAATTTGTAAACAATTCCCCTTCTCGTCCACATAATAAGTTTATGATACGCTCGTTGTCTGTCTTGGACAATCTCGTGTTTACCAAATGGCGTCCTAGCTACGTCTCTTCGTTGTGTATCAACTGACTGTTATATTTTCTCTTGTGTCTCCCCTGATGATGTGATTATTACACGAAAGTGCACTTGGGAACTTATATTTCATTTTCCCCGTGGACTCATAGGAATATATATATATATATATATATATATATATATATATATGTTGGTTTGCGGTAGGGGTGTGTGATGTCTCCATGGTTGTTTAATTTGTTTATGGATGGGGTTGTTAGGGAGGTGAATGCAAGAGTTTTGGAAAGAGGGGCAAGTATGAAGTCTGTTGGGGATGAGAGAGCTTGGGAAGTGAGTCAGTTGTTGTTCGCTGATGATACAGCGCTGGTGGCTGATTCATGTGAGAAACTGCAGAAGCTGGTGACTGAGTTTGGTAAAGTGTATGAAAGAAGAAAGTTAAGAGTAAATGTGAATAAGAGCAAGGTTATTAGGTACAGTAGGGTTGAGGGTCAAGTCAATTGGGAGGTGAGTTTGAATGGAGAAAAACTGGAGGAAGTGAAGTGTTTTAGATATCTGGGAGTGGATCTGGCAGCGGATGGAACCATGGAAGCGGAAGTGGATCATAGGGTGGGGGAGGGGGCGAAAATTCTGGAAGCCTTGAAGAATGTGTGGAAGTCGAGAACATTATCTCGGAAAGCAAAAATGGGTATGTTTGAAGGAATAGTGGTTCCAACAATGTTGTATGGTTGCGAGGCGTGGACTATGGATAGAGTTGTGCGCAGGAGGATGGATGTGCTGGAAATGAGATGTTTGAGGACAATGTGTGGTGTGAGGTGGTTTGATCGAGTAAGTAATGTAAGGGTAAGAGAGATGTGTGGAAATAAAAAGAGCGTGGTTGAGAGAGCAGAAGAGGGTGTTTTGAAATGGTTTGGTCACATGGAGAGAATGAGTGAGGAAAGATTGACCAAGAGGATATATGTGTCGGAGGTGGAGGGAACGAGGAGAAGAGGGAGACCAAATTGGAGGTGGAAAGATGGAGTGAAAAAGATTTTGAGTGATCGGGGCCTGAACTTGCAGGAGGGTGAAAGGAGGGCAAGGAATAGAGTGAACTGGAGCGATGTGGTATACCGGGGTTGACGTGCTGTCAGTGGATTGAATCAAGGCATGTGAAGCGTCTGGGGTAAACCATGGAAAGCTGTGTAGGTATGTATATTTGCGTGTGTGGACGTATGTATATACATGTGTATGGGGGTGGGTTGGGCCATTTCTTTCGTCTGTTTCCTTGCGCTACCTCGCTAACGCGGGAGACAGCGACAAAGCAAAAAAAAAAAAAAAAATGTATATACCATGATTCCCTTTATGGAGGTCGTGCAGCTTGAGGATCGTGCTCCAATCAGGAGGAGGGAAATCCTCGACGATATTGAACTTCTTTTTGTCCACCGGTGATGATATAACCTCGGGGGACACGAGTGGAAACTCACCATGCAACCAAATGCAAGTGGAGCTTTGTAATGTATATATATATTTAAATATATATATATATATATATATATATATATATATATATATATATATATATATATATATATATATATATATATATATATATATATATAGGTAGATAGATAGAGGGATAGATAGAAAAGTAAATAGATAGATAGATAGATAGATAGATACATGCATACATACATATATACATACATACATACATACATGCATACATCAATAGATAGACAGATAGATGAGTAGATAAATAGACACAGGGTAAAAATATGAATGGGCTTTGGTCATTTGTCTAGAAGCACAAGCGTTTCCAAGAGGAGCCTTGCCTTCCAACACAACCAGACTGGCTTGGCAAAACGTAATCTAGTGAAGGAGCCACGAAATGTGCCAAGCAACATCATGTTGGCCACCACTGTCCCTAAATTGGCGGGCTTTGCCACTACCTCCTCGCCCCTTCCCAACGCCATTCCTGGTAGCGCCTGGAATGGATGAAGAAGGCAAGCAAGTATGAATGTATACATGGGTATATATGTATAATGTCTGTGTATGTGTATGTATATGTACGTTTACGTTGATGTGTATATGTATGTACATGGGCGTGTATAGGCGTTTATGTATATGAACGTGTATATTTGTTTACACTGAGGGGAGGGGAGTGGGGGGAGAGGTTGAGGCTTATAATAAACATGATAACAACACGAATGGAAGATGCTTGTGGTCTCGACTCTCGAGTGAATTATCAAATTACTTGGAGGGACAATTGTGCCGAGTGCAGCCCCCCAACAGACAGCTTGGCCAATATGTGTTGTCTCCACCAGGTCATGACCTTGTCTGAGAAGCCTTGTTGATGTTGATGTTGGCACGAACACGAAGGTCAGGGGAAAAAGAAGAAAAGATAATCAGTAGGGAGTGAAGATAACAACTGGTGTGAGATAAGATAACCAGTAGGGAGTGAAGATAACAGCTGGTGTGAGATAAGATAACCAGTAGGGAGTGAAGATAACAGCTGGTGTGAGATAAGATAACCAGTAGGGAGTGAAAATAACAACTGGTGTGAGATAAGATAACCAGTAGGGAGTGAAGATAACAACTGGTGTGAGATAAGATAACCAGTAGGGAGTAAAGATAACAGCTGGTGTGAGGTGACATACCTCCACACCATCTTGGCCAAGAAGGTTGTAGTAATAATTATTACAGTGATGATGGCGGGTCATCTTCCTCGCTGTCTGAGCCACACTAGACACACACACACACACACACACACACACACACACACACACACACACCCACACACACACACGCACACCCACACACACACACACACACACACACACACACACACACACACACACACACACACCCACACACACATAAACACACACACACACACACACACACACACACACACACACACCCACACACACACACACACACACACACACACACACACACACACACACACACACACACACACACACCCACACACACATAAACACACACACACACACACACATAAACACACACACACACACACACACACATAAACACACACACACACACACACACACACACACACACACACACACACAGGCTGTCTGCCCCAGACACACTCCCACAGACAGACAATTTGCATAGCATTACAGACATCCTACCTCTTATAACCACACCACTGTGTAAGAGGGTCTTATAACCACACCACTGTGTAAGAGGGTCTTATAACCACACCACTGTGTAAGAGGGTCTTATAACCACACCACTGTGTAAGAGGGTCTTATAACAAACCTATATACGGGTCACCTAACCTGACCAGCACATTGCTAGCTCCTCAACTCACGTTTTCTCCACAAAATCGAAAAAAAAATATATATATATATATATATATATATATATATATATAAACTCGATTCTCAGAAAGCAGCGTCGCATCAGATTTACATGTGATTTCCAAGTTACGTTTGTGGCTGGCTTACTCGACATAGTCCTTGTCGCAAATGGTCGTAAGTTTTGCGTCCGCGTTGTTTGGTCTACTGGGACGCTGGTGGTGAGGGGTTGTTATGGGGTTGTAACAGACTGTAGGGTTGTGTTATTTACAACTTAGTTATGTAGACAGGGACGTCATGAATGCATCCCATGGGACGGGATACTGTCTCTGTTGTGGGATGTTGGTACAAACTGAATGTGGAAACTTGATTGTGTGTGTGTGTGTGTGTGTGTGTGTGTGTGTGTGTGTGGGTGTGTGGGTTGTGGAGCGAGCAGCCGAGTTGTACGATGTTGTAGTACAACAGACTGGATGATGAGATCTGTAATATCCTCGTTGAGATTTTAGTCTTCAGATACTAGTGCCGTAAAGATGAATTTCCTTCCCTCTCCTTCGCTCCGTGTGGCACATTGTTTACACTCAGGGTTCATGGTCCATAAGGGCATATAGGCCTCAAAGACCACTAGACGTCATCACCCAGACCCATCAGAACAGATGATCCATCAGACCATTCACCATCAGGGAAATAGGTCCATCGTAACCCAATCAAGACTCTGGCTTCTTCAGGGGCTTATCAGAACATGAGGTCACTATTCCACAAACCCATCAGAACACAACTCATCCCTGGTCTACGTCCATCAGATCATTAGAACTATCAGAACACCAGACCAGTCAGGACCCATCAAGGCACTGGACATTTGGAAACAATGAACCTATCAGAACACAGGTGATTACGACCCCCATCAGATTACATATCAGACTTAGACCCCCATCAGGACATTGAGGTCATTGGACCACTGTACCCATCAGGTCACAGAAGCCCATCAGGTCACAGAAGCCCATCAGGTCACAGAGGCCCATCAGGGAAGGACCATCTCTCCCTCACTCCCCCATCATTACTGTGTTGGGAGTTTCAAATGGCCTTCACGAGAATGTGTGATGACTTTCATCTGTGCTTAAGACGGTACCTGGAGGTGTAGTGAGGCCAACCCGCACAACCCTGTGTCAAGGACCTTATCCCACGACGCCCCTTGTCCCAGGCGACAATGAACCTTGGTAAGAGAGATGATAAGGGTGCTTCCGTCCATAGCCAGTCGGGGTTTGTCTACGCCAGTCAGACACTCGGCCACCCTCACACACACTTCCGGACGACAGTTCAGTCGTAAGTGGGCTAAAGTTGTATTGAAGGACCGGAACACAGAGAGAGAGAGAGAGAGACTCCCTATCTCTTTCCCCCACTGTATCGAGGGCGCTGAGATGCTGCGCAAGAAATGCTAGGGAGAGAGAGAGAGAGAGAGAGAGAGAGAGAGAGAGAGAGAGAGAGAGAGAGAGAGAGAGAGAGAGAGAGAGAGAGAGAGAAGGAAATTATTGGTTTCAGTCCTTGCCTCAACGTGGACACTGACAGCTCATGATGTATTGGTCTGTTATGCTCATGTACCTCGCGGATCCGACAGCTATAGAGGGTTTTAGGAGGGGTAAAAATCTCAAAGGGACTTCCTTTAAAGGTTCATATTGATAAGAAATAATGTGAAACGAGTCTCAAATGGAAGCTCTGTGATGTGGAGGGTAGCCTTACTGTCCATGACACACGTATGGGCGACCAGGGGTCAAGTGTGGATTGGTTCGAATCCTGTTCGTCAGTAGGGTGATGCTCGCCTCTTCTCTTGAATTGAGATAAGTTTGACTAGATTGGAAGGTTTTGGAAGTGTGAGTTTAGAGAGGAGTATTTACATTCAAGACGTTTGAATTGCATTCTTCGCAGTGGCTTTTCTAACTCTATAAGTTTATATCACGAGCCTCCCTGCTAATATATATATATATATATATATATATATATATATATATATATATATATATATATATATATATATATATATATATATATATATATATATATATATCGGGAAGCAAAAATGTGTATGTTTGAAGGAATAGTGGTTCCAACAATGTTGTATGGTTGCGAGGCGTGGGCTATGGATAGAGTTGTGCGCAGGAGGATGAATGTGCTGGAAATGAGATGTTTGAGGACAATGTGTGGTGTGAGGTGGTTTGATCGAGTAAGTAATGTAAGGGTAAGAGAGATGTGTGGAAATAAAAAGAGCGTGGTTGAGAGAGCCGAAGAGGGTGTTTTGAAATGGTTTGGGCACATGGAGAGAATGAGTGAGGAAAGATTGACCAAGAGGATATATGTGTCGGAGGTGGAGGGAACGAGGAGAAGAGGGAGACCAAATTGGAGGTGGAAAGATGGAGTGAAAATGATTTTGTGTGATCGGGGCCTGAACATGCAGGAGGGTGAAAGGAGGGCAAGGAATAGAGTGAATAGGAGCGATGTGGTATACCGGGGTTGACGTGCTGTCAGTGGATTGAATCAGGGCATGTGAAGCGTCTGGGGTGAACCATGGAAAGCTGTGTAGGTGTGTATATTTGCGTGTGTGGACGTATGTATATACATGTGTATGGGGGGGGGGGGGGTGGGGCCATTTCTTTCGTCTGTTTCCTTGCGCTACCTCGCAAACGCGGGAGACAGCGACATATATATATATATATATATATATATATATATATATATATATATATATATATATATATATATATATATATATATATATATATATTCCTATGAGCGCACGGGAAAATGTTCCCAAGTGCACTTTCGTGTAATAATCACATCATCAGGGGAGACACAAGAGAGAAATATAACAGTCAGTTGATATACAGCCAAGAGACGTAGCTAGGGCGCCATTTGGTAAACAAGTGACTACGCGCTCAATTGTGATCCGTTCCAATATAATACAAACACCCTACCCTAAACCAAGTAGTTGAGACTTCAAGCATCACCATAGGTGTGATAAGACATCACTTCATAGTATAAACAAGTTTCGTATTTCACTCTCAGTGGCTTTGAGTCCTTGAGATGGGAGGGAAAGGTCTTGAAACGCCTTTGGTATGAAGAACAGGTCGTATTGAGTTATCTATAGTGTGATCCTACTTACCAGATGGTCTTGACTCCTTAATGTAACACTGTTGGTGCTTATACATAGTTATCAGTAATCTAGAGCGATGTATAGATGACACAAGGATGCTACAAGAATGAGATCTTCATCTGTTTTCGTCTGTCTTCCATTCCATTTCTCGATGAGTTGGATAAAGATGTTTCAGCGACCTTCCCTTGAGCGAAGTCCAGCATTAAACTAATCCCCAAGCAGAAAAAAAATATTCTACCTTTTCGCATATTATTTCCCAACGTCCAGTAGAGGCTGGAGGGTGAGGAAGTGTACGAGCTGGCTGGCTCTACTGGAATCTTTCCTCTCCTCATTTCCTGGAATGAGTGAAATATTCATCATTCTCTGAGCGAGTTGGTAAACGAAAGACACAAACTGAAAGTCAGTGGGAAAGGCGTACTTTCTCCCTGGACTTGACTCGTAAAACTTCGTTCCAATTCCATAAGCGTCACTCATTGTTATTTCTTCGGCCTGGAAACTGGAATAAGAGTTCACCGGGTCTGGAAACTTGACTAGGAGTTTCTGTGGTCTGGAGATTGAAAGAGATCACATGTTCCAGAAACTAAAACAAGAGTTTCTTTGGTCTGGAAAACTGAAACAGGGACTTTTGTGGTCTGGAAACTGAAACAGAGCCTTCCACAGTCTGGAAAATGATACAGGAGCTTCTGGTGTGGAAACTGAGACAGAAGCTCCTTTGATCTGGAAACTGTAAAGGGAGCTCCCTTGATCTGGAAAATGAAACAGGAGCTTGGAACCCGAAACAGCCATTCCAGAGATGTGAAGAATGAAACAAGAGGATTTCCCACATCCCACATCCCACAGCTGAAACAGAATCTCCCAGGGACTGCAAACTGCTGAAACAGGAGCTCGAAACAGCCATTACAGAGGTGCGAAGAATAAAACAGGAGAATCTTCCACATCCAGCTGAAACAGACGTTTCAGAGGTGAGAAGAATGAAACAGGAGGATTTCCCACTTTCTGGAAGCTGAAACAGGATCTCCCAGGGACTGTACACTGAAACAGGAGTTCCCCTGGGAACCTGAAACAAACGTTCCAGAGATGTGAGGAATGAAACAGGAGGATCTTCCACATCCTGGAAACTGAAACAGCCATTCCAGATGTGCGAAGAATAAAACAGAAGTTCCAGAGGTGCGTAGAATGAAACAGGACGATCTTTCACATCCTGGACACTGAAACAGGATCTTCATCGGACTGTAAACTTCTGAAACAGAATCTCCAGCAGGTATATTAAGTTTCACCTCGACGTAGACAAAACACGTAAAAAGTCCTTCGTGACGGACTGGCTGGAATGGAAGGCTTTCCAGTGTCATATGTCCTGGAAAGCTTCGGGGTCGGTTGCGTAGGAGGAGGGAGCCGAGAGTTCCTCCTGGTGGTGTGGTAGGAGGAGGGAGTTCCTCCTGGTGGTGTGGTACGAGGAGGAGGGAGCAGCTTGGAGTTCCTCCTGGTGGTGTGGTAGGAGGAGGGAGCAGCTTGGAGCTCCTCCTGGTGGTGTGGTAGGAGGAGGGAGTTCCTGCTGGTGGTGTGGTAGGAGGAGGGAGTTCCTGCTGGTGGTGTGGTAGGAGGAGTGGAGTTCCTGCTGGTGGTGTGGTAGGAGGAGGGAGTTCCTGCTGGTGGTGTGGTAGGAGGAGGGAGTTCCTGCTGGTGGTGTGGTAGGAGAAGGGAGTTCCTACTGGTGGTGTGGTAGGAGGAGGGAGCTCCTGCTGGTGGTGTGGTAGGAGGAGGGAGCCTGGAGTTCCTGCTGGTGGTGTGGTAGGAGGAGTGAGTTTCTCCTGGTGGTGTGGTAGGAGGAGGGAGCCTGGAGTTCCTCCTGGTGGTGTGGTAGGAGGAGGGAGTTCCTGCTGGTGGTGTGGTAGGAGGAGGAGGGAGCAGCTTGGAGTTCCTGCTGGTGCTGGGAGGAG